>NC_084751.1:44634542-44717905 GCF_033978785.1 Entelurus aequoreus
TGAATTCGGTACCCATCCCTATTTGTTTATCTTAATTGAACTCCTAAAATTAAATCACTTTAATTGACATATTCCAATTAAGAATGGCTCGCAAGTGAAAGAAAACCTTGCATCTGCGACTCAATGTGACTGATGAGTCGTTCAAACGACTCGACTCATTCGCGAATGTCACGTCTCTCCCGTGCAAAGACCTGCCACCTACTATAAGTTAAAGTTAAAGTTAACTTAACTTAACTTAAGCTATAGAATGATGTGCAGCAATTGGCTTCTCTTACAGGTGAGCAGCTGGCGGTGTTTCGAGGCGAGGACGGGAAGGCCTACGTTGTGGACGCCTACTGCCCACACCTGGGTGCCAACCTGGCTGTGGGTGGACGTGTCGTGGGAAGCTGCATCGAGTGTCCATTTCACGGATGGCAGTTTCGGGGCAACGACGGCAAATGTGAGAAAATACCCTACGCTGAAAAAGGTATTCATGCTGGTCCACAAAAAATAAGTTAAAAAACATCAAGGACATAAAAGGTGATTCAATTGCTGCCACTTCAGCGGCGCCATGTCCAGGGCTTGCATTTAACCACGGCAACCGCCGACCGCCCTCGTCACTTGTCGTAATACCCTAAAAAATTGACCAACGGGTAGAGTAACAATAAACGGTATAGTGATAATTTGCAATATAATTCCAGACGGTTAGTAATACAGTCTAATTTGTTAATTACCAAAAAAACGTAATTTATTAATGCATTTTTGCCAACACGAAGTCAGGCGCATGCGCACTAGCGTCGTTTGCCTTGATATTCATGGCGGACTAACTACACGGACTTTGCTCGGGAGATTTTACCCTCGGAGTAAACGGAGCCAAGCACTTGGTTTCTAAGGCCCAAGCTGTTTGTTTACATGCTTTTTTTTATTTCTCTTTGCTATTTGGGCTTATTGGACCCTAATTAGAATAAAAACTAAGAATCATCTTTTGATATGATGTACTTAGTCCATAAGTACACAAACCTGTACTTCATGTTTAGTGACAAGCTAATTCTTATCTTCACACCTTTTTTTTCTAAATTCCATTGTATGTTATACTCTTCAGACACCACCAGATGGCAGGATAAGTGTCCACATAAGCGGCCATAAGACCCCAATTCAGTAGTGTACACAATTTTGGAAATAAGAGCTTAAAAGTGCTGTCCACGCATGTGGCCACTAAGGCCTTTAGAGGTTTTAACGTCATTTTCCATGGCTTCCCGCCGTGCGTTTAAGAGCGCATTGCTGTGTTTGGATGGAGACAGGTGTGGACAATATTGGACAATGCGTTTAGATGGAGACAGGTGTGGACAATATTGGACAATGTATTTAGATGGAGACAGGTGTGGACAATATTGGACAATGCGTTTAGATGGAGACAGGTGTGGACAATATTGGACAATGTGTTTAGATGGAGACAGGTGTGGACAATATTGGAGAGACTTGTCCCCACACTAAAAGTACACAGCGAAGGAGAAAACGATTTGATGTTGCTTTTATTTTCTCAATACAGCGTCCATCAGCTGCTGTGACTGAGCGTTAATGAAGTGAGGAAACACGCAGCAGGCGATGTGTCGTGAACGTTGTCACAACTTGTTTATAAAGTCTTTAGTTTGTTCACTGGGATGTTCACTCCTCCTTTATTTAACTGCAAACTGTATCAGTGTTCAAATAACATCAGTACTAGCTAAAATTACGTTCACACCCCAACACTGCTTTACCTAACAATCAGCAATCATGATTTCAATATTGATAACAATAATCTTAATTATTACTTTGGCCATAATTGGCAGCCCTAGATTACATTCATGAACACTATTTTTATCTATATGGACAAAAAAGTGCAGATGGCCATCAGGTGCCATCTTTCAACATTCATATATATATATATATATATATATATATATATATATATATATATATATATATATATATATATATATATATATATATATATATATATATATATATATATATATATATATATATATATATATATATATATATATATATATATATATATATATATATATATATATATATATATATATATATATATATATATATATATATATATATATATATATATATATATATATATATGTATATATATATATATATATATATATATATATATATATATATATATATATATATATATATATATATATATACAAACAAAAACAAAAACAAAAAAAAATATATATATATATATATATATTGTTTTTGTTTGTATATATATATATGTATGTATATATATATATATATATATATATATATATATATATATATATATATATATATATATATATATATATATATATATATATATATATATATATATATATATATATATATACATACATATATATATATACAAAAAAAAAATATATATATATATATATATATATATATATATATATATATATATATATATATACTTTTTTTTTGTATATATATATATATATATATATATATATATATATATATATATATGTATATATATATATATATATATATATATATATATATATATATACACACAAAAAATATTGTTTGTCTTGGTGCCCTAAAATATGAGCCCTCCTTTAAGGCAACACTTGACTTGATCTTAAAAAGTAAAAATTTGAGGCCTGCATATTGACATACAACTATATAAAAGAAACACAACAAAACATGCATTGTATTGCCTTATTGTAAAGAAACCGTTTGTTATATGATATTACATGAGGTCCAAGTTGTGTTGTTTAATTTGCACACACTCTGCATTTCAGTGCCGGATTTAGCTAAAGTGACCGCCTGGCCCAGCTGTGAAGTTAACGGTCAAATCCTGCTGTGGTTTCACTGCGATAGAGAAGAGCCTCAGTGGACTGTTCCGGAACAGCAGGAGATCACTAAGGGCGAGTGGGTCTATCGCGGCCGAACGGAACATTTTGTCAACGCGCACATACAGGTAAGTGTCTGGGCTGTTAATGCACAAAGTCAACCAGCCTTTGCTTACTTATTTAGAGCAACGATCCTCAAACTATAGTACGTGTACCACTACTAGACTTCATGTAGTGGCACGCCAAAATAATCGCTTCATTAAAGTACAGTGTTTTATTTTCCCAATTTCAAACACAGTGTTACTGTTCAAACTGCAATGTTACAGTGGCCAAAAATAGTAAATACTCTTGTTAGATAAAAACCTCTGACTGGTTTTGATTGAGTAATTAGGCCTGCTATGCTACTGTATTTTAATGTTGGTCATTATGGTGGTACTTGGAAAGTCACATTTTTTCTGTAGTGGCAAATTGGTAAAAAAAAAAAAAAAAGTGGAGAACCACTGATGTAAAGAGAATGAGTGATAATACAGAATTTTAGATGTGTATATTAACTACAGTGACAATATAGCTTTCAGTGCATGAACAATAATAACATGAATAAATGATTGAAAAAAATAGAGTCGTAAGGTATGCCGGTACTAGTAGAGTATTGCGGTCCTAATGAATCAAAAACGGTACTCAGGAAGAGGTGCTTTAAAACATGGCGAGCTAGTTAGCATCCACAGTCGGCAGTGTTTTAGCTACTTCTAAATCACTAATTCTCGTCTCCATGGCGACAAAGTACGTTTCTCACAAGTAATATCTAAATATCTAAACATGTAAACACGTGACGGATAAACTGGTCAATGGCCCTCAATGTCACAGGAGATTCCTGAGAACGCAGCAGACCTGTCTCACCTGTCTCACCTGCACACGGCGAGTATCCTCAGCGGAGCCGACCTGCGCTACACCAACAGCTGGCAGTTTGTGCGACATTATTGGAAGGTATGTTCATTGTATTTTTCAGAAAAGCCTTTGTTCAATTTCCGTGACCACAATAGCCTTAAATAAAAAAATAAAATAAATAAAATAAAAAAATGTATATATATATATATATATATATATATATATATATATATATATATATATATATATATATATATATATATATATATATATATATATATATATATATATATATATATATATATATATATATATATATATATATATATATATATATATATATATATATATATATATATATATATATAAATAAACACTATTTACATTGTAAATTGTCACATCAAAACTATGAATGAACACACGTGGAGTTAAAAAAAAAGAAGTATATATATATATATACATATACATATATATATATATATATATATATATATATATATATATATATATATATATATATATATATATATATATATATATATATATATATATATATATATATATATATATATATATATATATATATATATATATATATATGTATATATATATGTATACAAAACTACAAAACTGACTTTCCTTTGAGCAGATTGAGTTTCTGGAGCATCACATTTGTGGGGTCAATTAAACGCTCAAAATGGCCAGAAAAAGAGAACTTTCATCTGAAACTCGACAGTCTATTCTTGTTCTTAGAAATGAAGGCTATTCCACAAAATTGTTTGGGTGACCCCAAACTTTTGAACGGTAGTATATATATATATATATATATATATATATATATATATATATATATATATATATATATATATATATATATATATATATATATATATATATATATATATATATATATATATATATATATATATATATATATATATATATATATATATATATATATATATATATATATATATATATATATATATATATATATATATATATATATATATACATATATATATACATATGTATATATATATATGTTTATATATATATATATATGTATATATATATATATATATATATATATATATATATATATAAACATATATATATATATAAACATATATATATATATATATATATATATATATATATATATATATATATATATATATATATATATATATATAAGTATTTTTTGTTTTTGTTTTTTTTGTATATATATATATATATATATATATATATATATATATATATATATATATATATATATATATATATATATATATATATATATATATATATATATATATATATATATATATATATACAGGCCAAAAATGTGGATACACCTTCTCATTCAATGGGTTTACTTTATTTTCATGACTATTTAAATTGTAGATTGTCACATCAAAACCATGAATGAACACATGTGGAGTTATGTACTTAACAAAAAAAGGTGAAATAACTGAAAACATGTTTTATATTCTAATTTCTTCAAAAATAGCCACCCTTTGCTCTGATGACTGCTTTGCACACTCTTGGCATTCTCTACATGAGCTTCAACAGGTAGTCACCTGAAATGGTTTTCACTTCACAGGTGTGCTTGAAGCTCATGTAGAGAATGCCAAGAGTGTGCAAAGCAGTAATCACAGCAAAGGGTGACTATTTTTGAAGAAACTAGAGTATAAAACATGTTTTCAGTTATTTCACTTTTTTTTGTTTTTTTTAAAAGTATCAAAAAGTATCGAAATGCATTTTGGTACCGGTACCAAAATATTGGTATCGGGACAACCCTACATGGTACTGTACACTGTATAAGTGTGTGTGTGTGTGTGTTATTCCAGGCTGAGTGGGCACCAGAGAAGATCCCCAACAATCATTGTTCTCAGATGCTAGTGGAACATGCTCTTTATGTGTTTGGACGCCATTGGTCAGTGTTGGATCTGCATGTTGTTGCTCGACAGGTACAAGCAGGTTGAAATAAAAACCATTTTGATGGCATATGCACGTGATCCCACAGTACGTATCATCTTTGTGTCACAGGTGGGACCAGGACTGGTGTTCATGCGCTTCAACCACAGCTTCTTAGGCAGTGGTGTGGTCATGCAGAGTGTGACACCAGTGGAGCCTTTGTTGCAGTGTGTCACACACACCATCTTCTACCAGGCCAACATTCCCGCCCTGGTGCCGAAATTCTTCCTGAAAGCAGAATGCATACAGGTGAAGCCCAGTTACGCACTATACTACGCATGATGATCGATAGCTACATTGTTATTAATAGTTACCAAGTTAAAGAAGGTGTATGGCTGGGGAATTACAGAAAAAAAAGAGTACAATTAGCTGAAAAAGTTAGCACTATAATGGCCCGTAATTATTTAGTTCCTGGCTTGGCTCAGTCTGTAAGTTTCCTCCCTGTTACTGTGCTTTAAACGTACAAGACACTAAACCAGTGAAGTTGTCACGTTGTGTAAATGGTAAATAAAAACAGAATGCAATGATTTGCAAATCCTTTTCAACTTATATTCAATTGAATAGACTGCAAAGACAAGATAGTTCATGTTCCAGATGAGAAACTACATTTTTTTTTGCAAATAATCATTAACTTAGAATTTAATGGCAGCAACACATTGCAAAAAAGTTGTCACAGGGGCATTTTTACCACTTACCATTTTACCTACATAAAAATTCCATTTTACCTAGGTCAAAATTCCATTTTAAATAGGTACAAATTCCATTTTACACAGGTAGAAATTCCATTTTACATAGGTAAAAAATATATATATTTTGCCTAGGTAAAAATTTCATTTTACTTAGGTAAAAAATCCATTTGACATAGGTCAAAATTCCATTTTAAATAGGTACAAATTCCATTTTACATAGGTAAAAATTCCATTTTACACAGGTAGAAATTCCATTTTACATAGGTAAAAAAATAAATTTTGCCTATAGGTAAAAATTGCATTTTATATAGGTAAAACATCCATTTTACCTAGGTAAAAATTCCATTTTACATAGGTAAAAATTCCATTTTACAAAGGTAAAAATTCCATTTTACACAGGTAGAAATGACCTTTTACATAGGTAAAAAAAAATATATGTTTTGCCTAGGTAAAAATTCCATTTTACATAGGTAAAAAATCCATTTGACATAGGTAAAAATTCAATTGTACCTAGGTCTAAATTCCATTTTAATTGGTAAAAATTCCAATTTACATAGGTAAAAATTCCATTTTACCTACATAAAAATTCCATTTTACCTAGGTCAAAATTCCATTTTAAATAGGTACAAATTCCATTTTACACAGGTAGAAATTCCATTTTACATAGGTAAAAAAATAAATTTTGCCTATAGGTAAAAATTGCATTTTAAATAGGTAAAACATCCATTTTACCTAGGTAAAAATTCCATTTTACATAGGTAAAAAATCCATTTCACAAAGGTAAAAATTCAATTTTACCAGGTCTAAATTCCATTTTAATTGGTAAAAATTCCATTTTACATAGGTAAAAAATCAATTTCACATAGGTAAAAATTCAATTTTACCAGGTCTAGATTCCATTTTGATTGGTAAAAATTCCATTTTACATAGGTAAAAATTCCATTTTACAAAGGTAAAAATTCCATTTTACACAGGTAGAAATTACCTTTTACATAGGTAAAAAATATATATATTTTGCCTAGGTAAAAATTCCATTTTACATAGGTAAAAAATCCATTCGACATAGGTAAAAATTAAATTTTACCTAGGTCTAAATTCCATTTTAATTGGTAAAAATTCCATTTTACCTACATAAAAATTCCATTTTACCTAGGTCAAAATTCCATTTTACCTACATAAAAATTCCATTTTACATGGGTAAAAAAATAAATTTTGACCTAGGTAAAAATTCCCTTTTACCTAGGTCAAAATTCCATTTTACATAGGTACAAATTCCATTTTACATAGATAAAAAATCCATTTAACATAGGTAAAAATTCCATTTTACCTAGGTAAAAATTCAATTTTACATAGATAAACATTCCATTTTACATGTGTAAAGATTCCATTTTACATAGGTAAAAATTCCATTTTACATAGGTAAAAAATCCATTTGACATAGGTAAAAATTACATTTTACATAGGTAAAAAAAAATCAATTTTACATAGGTAAAAAAATCAATTTTACATAGTTAAAAATTCCATTTTTCACAGGTACAAATTCCATCTAATAAACCAAATATATGGTCTGGTTACAAGAAAATTTGAAAAAGTATATGAATAAGAAAACATAATGAACCTTTTTGTGTGATTAATCCCTCCTGGATTTCTGAAGGCTTTTTCTGTGAATGTGGTGGCCTAAAATGTTTGTGTACTTTTTCAGAAAGCTGCAATGTTTTGAAGCTTAGGATGAATTGATGGATTGAACCAACGTGTGATTTTATGAATGTGTTATCAATGTTTCAAGTGTTCCTTGTAACTTCAATCCAAAAAGCACAGGATTTCAACAAAAAAAATTAAAACAAATATTGTATAAATATTATAAACTACAAGTCCCAACATGCATTTGTCATTTTCACAATGATGACAACCGACCACTAGAGGGCAGTGTCCACATCTAACATGGCCTTAATAGATGTGTGGGTGTTGTGGGATGCTGTTGGAAATGGAAGTTAGACCAGACGTGTCAAAGGCGTTTTCACGGAGGGCCACATCGCAGTCAGAGGGCCACATCTAACAGTGAATACTATTATTACACATTTTTATGCATTTTATTAGTTGTTTTTTTTAACTAAAATGTAAAAAAAAGATGGTAAATTGAAATAATTTCACCTCAAAATGTAGTGTATAATACTGTAAATGGAAAAACAGTACTGCTGTTATTATGGTAAAAAAAAAAGACAGCTCAGTTGCCAGAATTCTAATGTAAAATTTAAATTAGTTTTTTTTTACTGTAAATTAAAAAAACTGCAATTTTACAGTAAAATTGAAAAAAGTGTTTTGTTTTTTTTAACCACAAATCAACAAGTGTAGATTTTTCGGTGTATTACTGTAAATGCCAAAACGACACCACAGTTTATTCCAATAAAAAAAAGTACTGTTTTTTTTTTTTCATTTAGAGAAAAAATGCTGTAAAAACCACAGTAAATTTCACAATTTGACCATGAAATCTATTGCTGGTTTTACATTGCACAATTTCATGGATAACTTGCTTTGAAATCATTATTATTAGTATTTATTTATATTTAAAACATGTTTGATCATATATTTTTGCATAATTAAACAATATTTAAGTTAACATGATTTGTGATTACATGGAGTACATATATTTTAAGAAAGAAAGAATACATTTAGTAAAAAAAAGTTACAGTACTTTATTGATACGTATTATTTCCAGGCTTTCCAGGGCCAAATAAAATCACGTCTGGCCCCCGGGCCTTGAGTTTGACACCTGTAATTTAGATCATAAAACTATGATCACAAAAAAACATTCATGAAGTTTGCTTCTTTTATGAATTTATTATGGGTCTACTGAAAATGTGGACCAATCTGCTGGGTCAAAAGTAGATGTCAGGTTCAAACACTGATGACATCTATTAAACAAGACAAGAAGCAAAGAATCAAACAGAGACAGAATTAAATTTGGACTCAATTGAGGAGAGACGCCGTCGACCTGTAACATCTTAAAGTGTCTTAGCACGCTCTGACGAAAAAGTTTCACGTCTCCTCCTTTATTTGGAGATGCAATGTTTACACAACAACACATGTCTCAACAGGAATGGGGGGGTATGTAAACAGCTCTAGTTTTTGGTCACATTGAAGACAAAAGAAGAAAATGCCTCAAGCTTGGGCTCGTCCTGGATTCGGCTTGAGCAGGTCTTCGATGACAATAGATAACCCCCTCCCCGTCTCCTCCCATCGTACACAATGGAATTTTCCAAGCCTTTGCTTGGTGCAACAAAGACAGCCCCTTGTCTGTTCATTGGGAACTTAGAGAACGGAAAGTTTTTTGATAATTTACATACAATTTTTCTGACAGTATACATACAGCAATGTTAATATTTGCCTACATGTCCCTTGGCACAAGCTTCTGGCAAGCTTCTGCTTGAATTTTTGACCACTCCTCTTGACAAAATTGGTGCAGTTCAGCTAAAGGTGTTGCTTTTCTGACATGGGATTTGTTTCTTCAGCATTGTCCACATATTTAAGTCAGGACTTTGGGAAGGCCATTCTAAAACCTTAATTTTTGATTGATTTAGCCATTCCTTTACCACTTTTGACGTGTGTTTAGTGGTCATTGTCCTGTTGGAACACCCAACTGCGCCCAAGACCAAACCTCCGGGCTTATGATTTTAGCTTGTCCTGAAGAATTTGGAGGTAATCCTCCTTTTTCATTGTCCCATTTACTCTCTGTAAAGCAGCAGTTCCATTGGCAGCAAAACAGGCCCAGAGCATAATACTACCACCACCATGCTTGACAGTAGGTATGGTGTTCCCGGGATTAAAGGCCTCACCTTTTCTCCTCCAAACATATTGCTGGGTATTGTGGTCAAACAGCTCCATTTATGTTTCAGAACTTTCCTCCAGAAGGTCATATCTTTGTCCGTGTGATGTCAGATGAAACAAAAATGTAAATGTTTGTAAAAGAGTTAGATCATTTGAAGTCATTACTATGATTGAATGACAATCTACAAAAATATCATCTGTAATTTCGGTGTTTTGGAAGTTCCGTGATGATGTCATTTGTCTTCCTGTGTGCAGTTTGAGCGGGATGTGATGGTGTGGAACAACAAGCGGTACATCGCCAAGCCCCTGCTGGTGAAGGAAGACGCTGCCATCCAGAAACACAGACGCTGGTACGCTCAGTTTTACAGCGAGAACAGCCCGCGGATCCAATTCCAGCGTGACACTTTGGACTTCTGACTCTCCTTCGGTCAGTTCGTCGACATCTGAGAAAATGTGTGCCGAGTAATAATAATGGGGGACCGCATAGTCTCAGGTGCAACATGAAGCTCATTTGAGTTGAATCTGTGTGTGTGTGTGTGTGTGTTTTCGTGTATTTCTACCCTTCTTGAGACACCAACAAGGAAAAGTACCGTCCATATGAGGACCGGTGAACGTGACAGGACCCAAATCATGGTCTCAATACAGAAAAACCATTGCATTTAATAGAGAGCCAACTACTAGAGTCCGTGAACATTGCTCCAAAGTCAGGATTTTTTTGGATTGATTTAAAGGCCTACTGAAAGCCACTACTACCGACCACGCAGTCTGATAGTTTATATATCAATGATGACATCTTAACATTGCAACACATGCCAATACGGCCGGGTGAACTTATAAAGTGACATTTAAAATTTCCCGGGAAATATCCGGCTGAAACGTCGCGGTATGATGACGTATGCGCGTGACGGAGTCAGTTTAACGGAAGTTATGGTACCCCGTAGAATCTTATACAAAAAGCTCTGTTTTCATTTCATAATTCCACAGTATTCTGGACATCTTTTGCAATTTGTTTAATGAACAATGAAGGCTGCAAAGAAGACAGTTGTAGGTGGTATTAGCAGCGGACTACAGCAACACAACCGGGAGGACTTTGTTGGAGAGCAGACGCGCTAGCTGCCGACCTCACCTTGACTTCCTACGTCTCCGGGCCGCCAAACGCATCGGGTGAAGTCCTTCGTCCTTCCTCCGATCGCTGGAACGCAGGTGAGCACGGGTGTTGATGAGCAGATAAAGGCTGGCTGGCGTAGGTGGAGAGCTAATGTTTTTAGCATAGCTCTGTGCGGTCCGGTTGCTAAGTTGCTAAGTTAGCTTCAATGGCGTCGTTAGCACAGCATTGTTAACCTTCGCCAGCCTGGAAAGCATTAACCGTGTATTTACATGTCCACGGTTTAATAGTATTGTTGATTTTCTATCTATCCTTCCAGTCAGGGGTTTATTTTTTTTGTTTCTATATGCAGTTAAAGCACGATGCTATCACGTTAGCTCCTAGCTAAAGCATTTCGCCGATGTATTGTCGTGGAGATAAAAGGCACTGAATGTCCATTTCGCGTTCTCGACTCTCATTTTCAAGAGGATATAGTATCCCAGGTGGTTTAAAATACAAATCCGTGATCCACAATAGAAAAAGGAGAGAGTGTGGAATCCAATGAGCCAGCTTGTACGTAAGTTACGGTCAGAGCGAAAAAAAATATGTATTTCACTGCATTCTAGTCCGTCACTCTAACGTTCCTCATCCACGAATTTTTCATCCTCGCTCAAATTAATGGGGTAATGGTCCGAATCGCTCTAGCTGCGTTGAAAACAATAGGAAAATATGAGGGAGTGAACAACTGACAACGTCACGCTACTTCCGGTAGGGGCAAGGGTTTTTTTTTATCAGAGACCAAAAGTTGCAAACTTTATCGACGTTGTTCTATACTAAATCCTTTCAGCAAAAATATGGCAATATCGCGAAATGATCAAGTATGACACATAGAATGCATCTGCTATTCCCGTTTAAATAAAAAAAAATTCATTTCAGTAGGCCTTTAATGTGCATACAAAAGTAAACATTGCCAGGTGCAAAGGCAGCAATATATGATCAAACAAGACGGCAGCTAAAGAAGGACTTCCCTATTTATCCCTGGAAAAAACCCGCCGGGTGAACAAGCTGATTTTACGACTTCCGGTGCTGACGTAAGACGACCCGCGTCCCATATGTGACCATAGGATGAACAAATACACTACGCTACTAAGACTATAGTGGCCATTAACAGTTAGCTTCTACAGCTGGGGTGCCCAAAGTGCGGCACAGGGGCCATCTGTGGTCCCTGACTCCTTTGTCATCGGCCTTAAGCACATTACAAAAAACAAAAAATAGAGATCTCATTTGCACCCCCTGGTGGTGAAATCTATCAAAATGAGGGTGGTCTCAAAAAGGAGGGATTTTTCATATTGACTGTGTTTTAGTTTTAAAAGTGATCCCCCTCTGGTCAACATATGAAATAACAAGTGTGTGTAATAATTTGAATTCTTTACGCAAGTGAGTGTAAAAAATGTAAACGCGCCCTCTTTGGTCAAATATTATTATTTTTTTAAATCAATGAAAATGCATATAGAGACAAACTGTAATAACTTGAAGTAAATAATGAATATTAAAAACCAATTACAAACAAAAAATTAAAAAAAATAATATTTAACTAAAATCTTACCTTTTTTATATTTGCATAGTATGTATATATTATTAATGTTGTAAATACAAATATTTATATATGTGCAAAGGGTGGTCCTAAAGAGGTAGGCATTTTTCGGAGGTCTCAAGAAGGTAACAAATACAAGAACGTGTCTGTGTGTGTGTGTGTGTTCTGGCAATGCTTACTTAATGGGGACATCGCTCTGTTTACACAGTCACCTTTAGGGGACCTCTGACGGTATGGGGACAAAAAAAACAGGTCCCCTAAAGGGAAACCTTTTTAAATGATAGTCAGATCCATTCGGAAGATGCCTATAGTGATTTTTAAGCTTTGGCCCATAAAACATCTAATTTGAACTTTTTTATTTTTTATTTTTCAATGGTGCTCAGTAGTCACGTACACATTTGTGTGAATTATGCACAATTATTTAAATTTGGTCCCCAAGAACCATTTTAACCCTTTTTCCCTAGGGTCCCCAGTAAGAATGATCAGCACATTACTTCATCAATCCAGAGATTTAAAGACGTGTATGAGCTAACTGGCCAGTGGACATTTTACACCATTTTTTTATGCCTCCACAACCTGTAGTGCCCACTGTGCTCGTCCTCACAAGTCATGATCAAACACTTGGTCCCCCATTCCAAAACCAGTATGTGTGTGAAGTAGTTACTTGGATAGAAGAATGCCTCACACTGCTTTGAAACCTGAATAAAAGCAGTCTTTTAAACACACCATTAATATTAGCAACTTCATAGAAATGGTTAAATCCAAGTACTGTGTACTGTAAGCCACAAGTTTTTTCCTACGCTATGGACTCTGCGGCTTATAAAACAGTGTGGCTAATTTATGGATTGCCGAGGTACGCTATATTATCGATAAAAGTATGCAATAATGTGAACATTTTTTCAGAAAAAAAGCTGCACAATAAAACATTTTAATATGATTGTTATGTGTGTGTGTTTGTGTTTTTTATTTACAAAATAACGGGGTTTTTTTCGTTCAGGGGTGATTTTTAAAATGAACATACGTATAGGGGTCAACAGTAATACCTTTTTATCACACGTTTTGACTTAGATATAATAAGAAACTATATATATACTTGTACGTTTTAGTACTACTTATGATTATGGTGTTAGTTTAAAAGTACTGTACGAGCATCACTCTGTTTTCAGCCGGTCAAAGGAACTAAGTGTCATTGTGGTGCGTGCCTACTTAAAGGGGCGCTGCACTTTTTTTTTTTTTACAATTTTGCCTATCATTCACAATTATTATGAGAAATAAGAATACAAAATGTTTTTGTTTCTTTCGCTTTCTAACATATAAAAATTGTCTCGTTTAAGGTGGCTAGCAATGCAGCTAATGGGAGCAATCAATTCTACCTCTAAATCACTTTAAAAATGCATTCAAAGACCGTTAACAATACTTCATTTATTATCAAACTGTAGCGACATTGTTATTGTAAGAGCGAACACTGAGGAACTCTTTTTCTATCGTAGTAACACATTGGTGTGCTACGGTATTATTAACAATATTACATATTGTTATGAAGGTGTCTGTTACTACATTATATATATACTTGCAGTGTGTATATTGTACATATGACATATTGTTATGAAGGTGTCTGTTACTACATTATATATATACTTGCAGTGTGTATATTGTACATATTACATATTGTTATGAAGGTGTCTGTTACTACGTTATATATTCTTGCAGTGTGTATATTGTACATATTACATATTGTTATGAAGGTGTCTGTTACTACATTGTATATATACTGGCAGTGTGTATATTGTACATATTACATATTGTTAGGAAGGTGTTTGTTACTACATCATATATATACTGGCAGTGTGTATATTGTACATATTACATATTGTTATGAAGGTGTCTGTTACTACATTGTATATATACTGGCAGTGTGTATATTGTACATATTACATATTGTTAGGAAGGTGTTTGTTACTACATTATATATATACTTGCAGTGTGTATATTGTACATATTACATATTGTTATGAAGGTGTCTGTTACTACATTATATATATACTTGCAGTGTGTATATTGTACATATTACATATTGTTATGAAGGTGTCTGTTACTACATTGTATATATACTGGCAGTGTGTATATTGTACATATTACATATTGTTAGGAAGGTGTTTGTTACTACATTATATATATACTGGCAGTGTGTATATTGTACATATTACATATTGTTATGAAGGTGTCTGTTACAACATTATATATATACTTGCAGTGTGTATATTGTACATATTACATATTGTTATGAAGGTGTCTGTTACTACATTATATATATACTTGCAGTGTGTATATTGTACATATTACATATTGTTATGAAGGTGTCTGTTACTACATTATGTATATACTTGCAGTGTGTATATTGTACATATTACATATTGTTATGAAGGTGTCTGTTACTACATTGTATATATACTGGCAGTGTGTATATTGTACATATTACATATTGTTATGAAGGTGTCTGTTACTACATTATATATATATACTTGCAGTGTGTATATTGTACATATTACATATTGTTATAAAGGTGTCTGTTACTACATTATATATATACTGGCAGTGTGTATATTGTACATATTACATATTGTTATGAAGGTGTCTGTTACTACATTATATATATACTTGCAGTGTGTATATTGTACATATTACATATTGTTATGAAGGTGTCTGTTACTACATTATATATATATATACTTGCAGTGTGTATATTGTACATATTACATATTGTTATGAAGGTGTCTGTTACTACATTATATATAAACTTGCAGTGTGTATATTGTACATATTACATATTGTTATGAAGGTGTCTGTTACTACGTTATATATATACTTGCAGTGTGTATATTGTACATATTACATATTGTTATGAAGGTGTCTTTTACTACATTATATATATAGTTGCAGTGTGTATATTGTACATATGACATATTGTTATGAAGGTGTCTGTTACTACATTATATATATATATACTTGCAGTGTGTATATTGTACATATTACATATTGTTATGAAGGTGTCTGTTACTACATTATATATATATACTTGCAGTGTGTATATTGTACATATTACATATTGTTATGAAGGTGTCTGTTACTACATTATATATATACTTGCAGTGTGTATATTGTACATATTACATATTGTTATGAAGGTGTCTGTTACTACATTATATATATACTTGCAGTGTGTATATTGTACGTATTACATATTGTTATGAAGGTGTCTGTTACTACATTATATATATATACTTGCAGTGTGTATATTGTACATATTACATATTGTTATGAAGGTGTCTGTTACTACATTATATATATACTTGCAGTGTGTATATTGTACATATTACATATTGTTATGAAGGTGTCTGTTACTACATTATATATATACTTGAAGTGTGTATATTGTACATATTACATAATGTTATGAAGGTGTCTGTTACTACATTATATATATACTTGCAGTGTGTCTATTGTACATATTACATATTGTTATGAAGGTGTCTGTTACTACATGATATATATACTTGCAGTGTGTATATTGTACATATTACATATTGTTATGAAGGTGTCTGTTACTACATTATATATATACTTGCAGTGTGTATATTGTACATATTACATATTGTTATGAAGGTGTCTGTTACTACATTATATATATATATATATATATATATATATATATATATACTTGCAGTGTGTATATAGAATGTTGATGGAGGGTTTTGAAGTGAATTTAGAGGGCTTTGAAGGTTACAACGGTGACTCCCATTAGCTGCATCTTTCAAGCGTTGCTCATCATCTTTAAAATCCTAATAAGAAAAAAAAAAGTGTAGATAAAAGTAAAAAAAAAGCTGGAATTTAAAGGTGTTTTTATCGGTTTAATTATAGCAGGTTTGTTGAAGGTTGTTTACGCCCATATGGGGAAATAGAATGCAAAAAAGCAATGGAACCAAGCCAGGATGTTTCTGACATAACACTCCAATTATTTACCTAACAAACGAGCCTGCAAGCTTAATGACAAGTTTATTGAACTACTTTAGTTTTGTGCCTGAATCACTACCCTATACGATCAAGTATTTATCACCATCTGCCAGATAGATTCAGTGAAGCGCTGCACTTTTTGTTCCATCAAAATCTGCATTGATGAACAATACAACTTTGAAAGAGTAAAAAAAAAAAAAAAAATGTTTTCAAAGCAACAAGCGGAGTCAGTGATTGGCCAACATCAGGACAGATGTGAGGAGAACGACAGAGCGGGCCGACAGATGGGCCGACCAAAAGACATCTGCTCCATAAAGTAGGACTTGGCAGGGAGGTGTCATCCTCACTGCAGTGGAAGTGTCAGGAGTTTGTGTTGGCACTAGTGTCACATCTGCAGAGAGCTCTTTGATGGCAGCTGTAATATATATATATACAGGGCCGGCCCGTGGCATAGGCCGTATAGGCAAATGCTAAGGGCGCCGTCCATCAGGGGGCGCCACGCCAGTGCCACAAATGTTGGAGAAAAAACAAAACAAAAAAACTGTCAGGTGCCCAGGGAAGGAAAAAGAGAAAAGAAGAGGAGAAACGAGAAAAAGACAGAGGTAGCAGGTAGGTAACGTTAGCCTACATGAAATTATTTGTCTGTTACAGAATGTGATAGTAACCTGGCTTTTTAGCATTAAGATAATGTTACATGATTCGGCAATTGCTAATCAATAAATAGCTAGTTCTGTTTTAACGTCGGGTTAATAATGTGGAGGGGGCTAAATTGTAATGGAAAATAATAATGTAACGTTAGGTAATTACAGTACTCCCACCTTACATTCCTCAGGGACATTTGTATTAGATCTTTTAAGCAGGTGTTTTTTGTTTACATGGTTATTGCCTTCTGGTTAGCTAATGTTTGCCCTGCAGGTAATAGTCACTTTTCCACCCCTTTATATATTAGGTATAGTTGTAAAGTTGTAAGCCTAGTTGTTAAAGTGCACATCATTAATATTAATTAAGCAATATCACATGAGAGGGAATGCTGTTTTTTAATTTGAGCACTGCTGTGATTCGGTTAAAGATAATCATAACATAACATTCTCATATAATATGTTAATTTGCTCTCTTTAAGTAAAAAAAAAAGGTCAAAGACAAAGCTATTCAGTTTCTTGTGAGTATATACACTTCACTGCCGATGTGGGGGGGGGTGCCACCTAAAATCTTGCCTAGGGCGCCAGATTGGTTAGGGCCAGGCCTGTATATATATATACACTATATTGCCAAAAGTATTTGGCCACTGTTGCGTCTGACTAGTCTTCTCTCTCAGGGAATTAAAGTCACTGGTCAATCCCAAATTCTTTAGATGACATATATGCTGAGTAAGAAGGACCATCAAGACAGAATAGGAATATTATCAAGTTTTACTAAAGCTATAGGAGACCAGTCCAATCGTCCTTTCATATCGACATCTCGAAATGGTCTAACATTCAAACGGGAAGAGACAACGTATTGAATACGAAAACAGCCCCCACCCTGTCCAGCAAGGAATGCCTCCCCCTTATCCAACACTGATAAGATAAGGAGGGGGGTGCATCTCTGCCGCATTCCAATGCCTAAGACACTACACAGACATCTGCAGACAAAGAGAAATAAGTATACATAGTATAAATGGAAAAATACTAGCTGCTCCAAACATGACTATGAATAAAGAACAAACTCTTAAACATATATGCATTCTCCACACCACCTATCCAAATTATCAGAATCAGGTGTTCTAATCACTTGGCCCGGCCACAGGTGTATAAAATCAAGCACTTAGGCATGGAGACTGTTTCTACAAACATTTGTGAAAGAATGGGCCGCTTTCAGTGATTTCCAGCGTGGAACTGTCATAGGATGCCACCTGTGCAACAAATCCAGTCGTGAACTTTCCTCGCTCCTAAATATTCCAAAGTCAACTGTCGGCTTTATTATAAGAAAATGGAAGAGTTTGGGAACAACAGCAACTCAGCCACCAAGTGGTAGGCCACGTAAACTGACAGAGAGGGGTCAGCGCATAGTGCAAAGACTTTCTGCGCAGTCAGTTGCTACAGAGCTCCAAACTTCATGTGACCTTCCAATTGGCCCACGTACAGTACGCAGGGAGCTTCATGGAATGGGTTTCCATGGCTGAGCAGCTCTATCTAAGCCAGGGATCACCAACCTTTTTGAAACCAAGAGCTACTTCTTGGGTAGTGATTAATGCGAAGGGCTACCAGTTTGATACACACTTAAATAAATTGCCAGAAATAGCCAATTTGCTCAATTTACCTTTAACTCTATGTTTTTATTAATAATTAATGATATTTACACTTAATTGAATGGTTTAAAAGAGGAGAAAACTTGAAAAAAATGACAATTAATTTTGAAACATAGTTTATCTTCAATTTCGACTCTTTAAAATTCAAAATTCAACCGAAAAAAAGAAGAGAAAAACTAGCTAATTCGAATCTTTTTTTAAAAAAATTAAAAAAATGTTTTATGGAACATCATTAGTAATTTTTCCTGATTAAGATTCATTTTAGAATTTTGATGACATGTTTTAAATAGCTTAAAATCCAATCTACAGTTTTTTTAGAATATATAACAAATTGGACCAAGCTATATTTCTAACAAAGACAAATCATTATTTCTTCTAGATTTTCCAGAACAAAAATGTTAAAAGAAATTCAAAAGACTTTGAAATAAGATTTAAATTAGATTCTACAGATTTTCTAGATTTGCCAGAATATTTTTTTTGAATTTGAATCATAATAAGTTTGAAGAAATATTTCACAAATATTCTTCATCGAAAAAACAGAAGGTACAATGAAGAATTAAATTAAAATGTATTTATTATTCTTTACAATAAAAACAATACATTTACCTGAACATTGATTTAAATTGTCAGGAAAGAAGAGGAAGGAATTAAAAAGGTAAAAAGGTATATGTGTTTAAAAATCCTAAAATCATTTTTAAGGTTGTATTTTTTCTCAAAAATTGTCTTTCTGAAAGTTATAAGAAGCAAAGTAAAAAAAAAAAAAAGAATTTATTTAAACAAGTGAAGACCAAGTCTTTAAAATATTTTCTTGGATTTTCAAATTCTATTTGAGTTTTGTCTCTCTTAGAATTAAAAATGTCGGGCAAAGCGAGACCAGCTTGCTAAAATAAATACAATTTAAAAAATAGAGGCAGCTCACTGGTAAGTGCTGCTATTTGAGCTATTTTTAGAACAGGCCAGCGGGCTACTCATCTGGTCCTTACGGGCTACCTGGTGCCCGCAGGCACCGCGTTGGTGACTGGACTGGACTGGACTGATGAATCACGCTTTTCCATCTGGTAATCTGATGGACCAGTCTGGGTTTGGAGGTTGCCAGGAGAAACTAATTATTCATACACATAGTCTTCCACCATACACCCCTTTTGGATCTAGTTCACACACACCATTCCTTTGTTGTTTAAGTCAATTATATTGTTCATTATTTATTATATTTTTTATATATACATATAATAAATACAAAGAGCAATATTGCCCCCTTGTGGTTTTGTGCTGTCACCACTCCCTCCTCCAACCATAACAGATTCCAACCATAGAAATACTTTGTATAGTTCAAGACTTACGGTCATTAGAAAACATCACTGCACATCATAATCATTTTTGTTTTCCGTGGATGTAAAAATGGAGGACAAATACAAATACGTACAGTAAGCCATCTTAACTCATTGCTCTTCTTTCTTTTTGGGTCATCAAGAGACTCCAGGTGCCTTGTTTATTATGGTTATTATTAGCAGCAAAAGCACATTTTATAGTGCACACAAAATAGGTCAACAGCCTTTATTTATGTCAGCTCTTCTGTACCTTTAAAAAATACCGAGCTTGTCTGCATGTCGTCTTTCTTGATTGGTACTCAACATATAAATATTTCACAAAAAATGGGCCTGGTTGCTTCCAGATTGCAATGCACATGTTCCAAGAAAGTGCATGTCAGTGTTCATCAAATCTTTTATTGTTGGAACCTGACACGATATTGTATGTAAATGATCAAATCAGGACTGTTATAGTACATGCGTCATAGGGCTCCTCTGGAACTCATGGGATTAGGTGGGGCGTGCCTCAGGGGTCAACTCTAGGTCCTTTTTTTTATTTTTATTTTATACATGCTTCCACTTGAAGGTGTCATCAGAAGGGATCCAGATGACTAAAAGCCAATTGATACCATTTTTAATTGTACTCTAGATTAACCAAAACAAAACAGATGGTTAAGTCTATTATTTAATTGTTCAAAAGATACATATATATATATATATATATATATATATATATATATATATATATATATATATATATATATATATATATATATATATATATATATATATATATATATATATATATATATATATATATATATATATATATATATATATATATATATATATATATGTATATATATATATATATATATATATATATATATATATATATATATATATATATATATATATATATATATATATATATATATATATATATATATATATATATGTATGTACCGTTACCTGTAAATTTTTCGATATCTCTCAATACTTTTCTAAATAAAGGGGACTACAAAAAATGACATTATTGGCTTTATATTAACAAAACATCTTAGGGTACATGAAACATATGTTTATTATTGCAATTTAGTCCTTAAATAAAATAGTGAACATACTAGACAACTTGTCTTTTATTAGTAAGTAAACAAACAAAGACTCCTAATTAGTCTGCTGACGTATGCAGTAACATATTGTGTCATTTATACACCTATTATTTTGTCAACATTATTAAGGACAAGTGGTAGAAAATGAATTGGTTAAAATACATGGTTAAAACGTAATTCTGAAGAGAATAATATGAGCTACCCAGCCTCACCCTCACTGTACCTTCAGCGGCCCCCAGGTAAATTGACTTTGAGACCCCTGACTTGGATGAATAACACTGTGGTAGGGTTGTACGGTATACCGGTACTAGTATAGTATCGCGGTACTAATGAATCAAAAACGGTACTATACTGTGTTTAAAAAGTACCGGTTCGCCGTATTTTTTTTTTTACAGGCTGGTTTTATGAGCAGAGGAGCATGTTCGGCAGCGCACACACACGGAGTACTTACAAGCAGACACAGTGTGTAGACGGAAAAGGGAGAACGGCATTTTGGCTTGAAAACTAAAGATAAAGGTGATAACTAATGTCCATTCGTAATCGGCAGTGTTTTAGCTACTTCTAAATCACTAATCCTCACCTCCATGGCGACAAATAAAGTAAGTTTCTTACAAGTATTATTATCACTGCAGGACGAGGAATAGCTAAACATGCTTCACTACACACCGTAGGAGGATACAATAGCTCACCGGCGTCACAATGTAAACAAACGCCATGGGTGGATCTACACCTGACATCCACTGTAATGATACCAAGTACAGGAGTGTATCTAGTCGATACTACTATGAGCACATTGATATTTATTGTCACAAAATCTATTTAAAAAAAAAAAAAAAATTATATTATGTTTATAAACTCAGAAAATACGTCCCTGGACACATGAGAACTTAAATTATGAACAATGTATGATCCTGTAACTACTTGGTATCGGATCGGTACCTAAATGTGTGGTATCATCCAAAACTAATGTAAAGTATCAAACAACAGAAGAATAAGTGATTATTACATTTTAACAGAAGTGTAGATAGAACATGTTGAAACGGAAAGTAAGCAGATATTAACAGTAAATGAACAAGTAGATGAATAATACATTTTTACAGCTTGTTCTTGATAATTTTGACAGAATAATAGAATAGAAATGACACAATATGTTACTGTTTGTTTACTTACTACTAAAAGACAAGTTGTCTAGCATGTTCACTATTTTATTTAAGGACTAAATTACAATAATAAACTTATGTTTAATGTACCCTAAGATTTTTTGTTAAAAATAAAGCCAATAATGCCCTTTTTTGTGGTCCCCTTTATTTGAAAAGTATCAAAATACATTTTGGTACCGGTGGCGGTACCAAAATATTGGTATCGGGACAACCCTATGACCTACACAGGATTGGTTTTAGCATCTTTAATGTAAAAAAACTCCTCTTAGTGGTAACTGTTTGGGCAGCCCCGCTTCAAGGCATAAAAATAGGCCACTACTGCATCCTTTGTTATTGTGTGCAAACTGCTGAGTCAGCTTGGAAATAGTCCCACTTGTACTGAAAAGCACTGACTTGTTATTTGTCTAATTTGGCATCCAGTTCACCCTCGAAGAGGAACTGCATGATAAATGACACAATATGTTACTGCATACGTCAGCAGACTAATTAGGAGCCTTTGTTTGTTTACTTACTACTAAAAGACAAGTTGTCTAGTATGTTCACTATTTTATTTAAGGACTAAATTGCAATAATAAACATATGTTTCATGTACCCTAAGATTTTTTGTTATAATAAAGCCAATAATGCCATTTTTTTTATTTGGAAAAGTATCGAAAGATATCGGTACCGGTACCAAAATATTGGTATCGATACAACCCTACACTGCGGGGTCTTTTTCTGTGCTTCTATCCTAGAGATCCAGTCCTTATTCTCTCTAGACTTCATCCCAGTCCGGCTGCCTCGGGGTTAACGGGCTTTGCTCTAATTTGACACAAAATATTGATCCAAATTGATCAGTCTGTTCTGTCGGTTTGTTTGTTTTCCAGCATGTGTTGCTACTGTTGCGTTTGACCAGATGTTCCTCCAGGGAATTTAAGTTTCTGGTCACTCCCAAGTTCTTTTTATGGCACATAAGCTGAAGTTTAAATTGATCACCAGGCAGTAGTTGGTATTTTGTGGTTTATTCTCAAAGCTTTGACAATAAACGTGAGACCAATCCAGTACAGAAGCGTTCACTCGCGCAGCCAAGATCGATCCCCCCCCCAAACCCACGGAAGTGCTGTGTTCTTCCATCTGTCCCTCGCTCCCACCCTCGTTGTTATGGCTACTCCCTGAGTTATCTCTACTCCCTGCATTCCAGAGCTATCAAGGCCAGACCATACCGTACACTTTGAAGACTCAAAAGAGAACAAAATGGAGCTGTTTTGCAATACGACCACGAAACTAAAGAAGTAACACTTAAATATGGATATATGTAATTATCCACTTCCGTCACTACTAACTAACCAGCTCAGTGGTCTAGTGGTTAGAGTGTCCGCCCTGAGATCGGTAGGTCATGAGTTCAAACCCCGGCCGAGTCATACCAAAGACTATAAAAATGGGAGCCATTACCTCCCTGCTTGGCACTCAGCATCAAGGGTTGGAATTGGGGGTTAAATCAACAAAAATTATTCCCGGTTGCGGCCGCTGCTGCTCACTGCTCCCCTCACCTCCCAGGGGGTGTACAAGGGGATGGGTCAAATGCAGAGGACAAAATTCACCACACCTGGTGTGTGTGCGACAATCATTGGTACTTTAACTTTAACCTTAACTTTAACTTGTGGGGCGGTATAGCTCGGTTGGTAGAGTGGCTGTGCCAGCAACTTAAGGGTTGCAGGTTCGATCCCCGCTTCCGCCATCCTAGTCACTGCCGTTGTGTCCTTGGGCAAGACACTTTACCCACCTGCTCCCAGTGCCACCCACACTGGTTTAAATGTAACTTAGATATTGGGTTTCACTATGTAAAGCGCTTTGAGTCACTAGAGAAAAGCGCTATATAAATATAATTCACAATTCACAACTACTGCTGCAATCCAAAGTCCAAAGAAGACTCTTGGTGTGCAGCAGGAAGATGTCAGCTGAGCAAGAGGAGAGTCTTGTTCGTGGGGTAAAGACATTTATGATTTATGCGGAGACTTCACACAACATGAAAAACACATCAGAAAAAATGGACGTCCGTTTGACTGCCTTCGCATCAACTCAGTGCATGTCAACATGCTGGTGTTGTATATTTGATGGGCGTGTGATGGGTGATGAGCCGAGGCGACGCCAAGAGGAATCGTCGAGCACAAAGCTTTATTTGTTTCAGCGAGCCTCGGACTAGAGCTGCAGCTCTAGAAGACGTGTGCCAAATCTCTTCATTCTGCTGTCTTGTCGGAACACTTGTGTTTAAATACCATTTCTAGTAGACCCCCTCTCCTTTGGGTCAAATCTCGGTGCCGGACAGCCTGCATACCATCCATCCATCCATCCTTCCACTTATTCGAGGTTGGGTCGCGGGGGCAGCAGCCTAAGCAGAGAAGCCCAGACTTCCCTCTCCCCAGCCACTTCGTCCAGCTCCTCCCGGAGGATCCCGAGGCGTACCCTAGCCAGCCGGGAGACATAGTCTTCCCAACGTGTCCTGGGTCTTCTCCGTGGCCTCCTACCGGTCGGACGTGACTCAAACACCTCCCTAGGGAGGCGTTCAGGTGGCATCCTGACCAGATGCCCGAACCACCTCATCTGGCTCCTCTCCATGTGGAGGAGCAGTGGCTTTACTTTGAGCTCCTCCCGGATGACAGAGCTTCTCACCCTATCTCTAAGGGAGAGACCCGCCACCCGGCGGAGGAAACTCATTTCGGCCGCTTGTACCCGTGATCTTGTCCTTTCGGTCATAACCCAGAGCTCATTTATCATTTATAGCTCATGACCATAGGTGAGGATGGGAACGTAGATCGGCCGGTGAATTGAGGGCTTTGCCTTCCGGCTCAGCTCCTTCTTCACCACAACGGATCGATACGGCGTCCGCATTACTGAAGACGCCACACCGATCCGCCTGTCGATCTCACGATCCACTCTTTCCTCACTCGTGAACAAGACTCCGAGGTACTTGAACTCCTCCACTTGGGGCAAGATCTCCTCCCCAACTTGGAGATGGCACTCCACCCTTTCCCGGGCGAGAACCATGAACTCGGACTTGGAGGTGCTGAGTCTCATCCCAGTCGCTTCACACTCGGCTTACGAACCGATCCAGTGAGAGCTGAAGATCCTGGCCAGATGAAGCCATCAGGACCACATCATCTGCAAAAAGCAGAGACCTCATCCTGCAGCCACCAAACCGGATCCCCTCAACGCCTTGACTGCGCCTTGAAAGCCTGCATACCACTCAGTTTATTTACTTGACTAGTGATCGATTTGGGTCCGGTGACTTCAGACCCATACCCTCTGTTTGGACCTTCTGTCACGGCCAGGGCGCATTCCAATACACCCTCATCCTTGCGCTCTGCTTGTCGCACCTCGGGACACGCCCACGGCCACGCACATCCAGTGACGCGCCGGGCGCGTCTCCGCCCTGCAGCGGCCGCCAGCTGCAATCATTCACCGGCAACCAGCGCACCTGCCTGTGATGACCGAGCTGCCTTCTTAAGCCTGCTCAACCTGCCATCCCGGGCCGGAATACAACCCATTGGCGTACCGTAAGCTCGTCTCCAGCTTCCTAGTTGCCTTCTGTCCTGATCTCTTTGTTTTCCCTGCGTTGATTGTCGTGTCCTCCCTCACCCTGTGTGCATCCCCGAGTCAAGCTGTGCGTCTTGTGCTCCTGGATCTTCCCTGCCTCCCTCGTGCTTCCTGGTTCTCGACTCCTCTCTTGCCCCCGGACTACAACGACTCACTCCTGCCTCTTGACCCCACTTCCGCCCCTGGACAACCCTGCCCGCCCCCACGGACTTCCGTGTTCCTTCGCTCTCGACAACACTTGGTAACACACACCTCAGCTAACTACACACATAGCCTCACACACACACACTCTTGGGTTTTTGACATTCTCCAATTCTTTAGTGTAGTTTATTAGTTAGTATTGTTTATTATTATATATATTGACTATATATATAATAAATTATTGAACATTACTGCGCCCTGGTGTCTGTTGCCGTCATCTCCCCTCCTAACCATAACACCTTCCACCAGATGTTGCCAAAGTCTTTAATCTTCCTTCTAAACCCAACAGCTACATTCTTGTGGGATTCCCATTTTCTTGTGAACTCCCTGCAGCGCCGGGGACGGACACGTGCACGTTGACCTTAGTAGAAGAATGCTTTTAAAGGATTATGTGACCAAATAGAAACTAATGCCACTTCCAATCATATAAGAAAATTCTACATGCTATAATTAACCGCACTGGAAAGAGAGGCGTGCTTTGCCCTCGCTGATGGATCACATACCACCAGCTACATGTCACTGGCATCTAACCATGGCGGACAAAATGCTGCTTGATGCATGCAGAGATACTCACGGCACAAGTCAACCGTGGCGTTCGGCTTTGGCACGTTCACACTCGAGCACTGAAAGACACTCTGTGTATGTTGCACATACTGTACATGCAAGCACGCACAGCGCGTACATGTTGTGTTTACATGTGAAGGATTTCCACTGTAGGTGTTTTGTACTCTTCAATCAAAAGGCATGGAATGAAATGAATATTGTAGTGCGCTTTAGAAAGACTGAAGATGTTACTTAGAGGCCTACTAATTATTTTTTTTATTTAAACGGGGATAGCAGATCCATTCTATGTGTCATACTTGATCATTTCGCGATATTGCCATATTTTTGCTGAAAGGATTTAGTAGAAAACATCGACGATAAAGTTAGCAACTTTTGGTCGCTGATAAAAAAAAGCCTTGCCTGTACCGGAAGTAGCGTGACGTCACAGGTTGTGGAGCTCCTCACATTTCCCCATTGTTTACACCAGCAGCGAGAGAGATTCGGGCCGAGAAAGCAACGATTACCCCATTAATTTGAGCCAGGGTGAAAGATTCGTGGATGAGGAACGTTAGAGTGAAGGACTAGAGTGCAGTACAGGACGTATCTTACTTAGGTACAAGGGCTCATTAGATTCCACACTTTCTCCTTTTTCTATTGTGGATCACGGATTTGTATTTTAAACCACCTCGGATACTATATCCTCTTGAAAATGAGAGTCGAGAACGCGAAATGGACATTCACAGTGACTTTTATGTCCACTACAATACATCGGCGAAGTACTTTAGCTACGAAACAAAATAAATAAACCCCTGACTGGAAGGATGGACAGAAAATCAACAATACTATTAAACCATGGACATGTAACTACACGGTTCATGCTTTCCAGCCTGGCGAAGCTTAACAATGCTGTTGCTAACGACGCCATTGAAGCTAACTTAGCAACGGGACCTCACGGAGCTATGCTAAAAACATTAGCTATCCACCTACGCCAGCCAGCCCTCATCTGCTCATCAACACACGTGCTCACCTGCGTTCCAGCGATCGACGGAGCGACGAAGGACTTCACCCGATCATCCGTGCGGTTGGCGGCTAGCGTCGGATAGCGCGTCTGCTATCCAAGTCAAAGTCCTCCTGGTTGTGTTGCTGCAGCCATCCGCTAATACACCGATCCCCCCTACAACTTTCTTCTTTGCAGTCTTCATTGTTCATTAAACAAATTGCAAAAGATTCACCAACACAGATGTCCAGAATACTGTGGAATTTTGCGATTAAAACAGAGCTTTTTGTATTGGATTCAATGTGTCCGAATACTTCCGTATCAACCATTGACGTCACGCGCATACGTCATCATACATAGACGTTTTCAAGCGGAAGTTTAGCGGGAAATTTAAAATTGCACTTTATAAGTTAACCCGGCCGTATTGGCATGTGTTGCAATGTTAAGATTTCATCATTGATATATAAACTATCAGCCTTTAGGTCCACTCTAGTCCACAAAACCTAAAACCAGTGAAGTTGTCACGTTGTGTAAATGGTAAATAAAAAGAGAATACAATGATTTGCAAATCCTTTTCAACTTATATTCAATTGAATAAGTGCCTTGACATAACTTCTGTTGGGAATTGGCGCTATATAAGTGAAACTGACTTGAGTTTATTTATGCCCAGTGACCCGCTTCTCAGCAAAGTCAGAATAGTCGGACAAGCTGCAAATAAAATGGACGATTGAATGGTTGGAAATGAAACTGTTTGTTTCAACAATCACTGATTGGGAGTCTTGCAAGTAAAGTGTAAGTGTTAAACTGGATTAAACATGTACGATCAGTGGGTGTATCTACGACCAGTAAAACATGGAAATGTAACAATTTTGACATGGTTTGCTATTTTCCTGTGTTTTGTACCATTTACTGTCCTGGTGCTCCTATTTTGGTTCTACTTCTTGTTGGATTCATTGCTCCACATTCAATATCTGTTCTGTTTCCTGTCAGCACACCTGTTTACCACTAGCTAGGCTCAATCCCAATCCCAATCCCCTTGGTTTTAGCATTTAGTGCCATGGCGAAGTGTTGAAAATACGGCCCTAGGAATTCGAAAGTCGTTACATTTTAAGAATTGTTTGCAGTGCTTGTAGAGTCACTCTAAATCAGGGGTGTCCAAAGTGCGGCCCTGGGGCCATTTGCGGCCCGCCACACATTCTGCAAAAATTGCAAAATTGATAATATTGCAAAAATTTAGAAAAACATTTTAAAAAAGTGGAATGAGGTGAAATCTAACAAGAAAAAGTTGCAATGTTGACACAAAGCTGCCATGCAGGCTGTTTTTTTTCTTTTGTCTTTGTTTTTTTTTCTTTTTATTTGCCATTGCAAAAAAAAAAGACTAAAAATCTATGTTATAATGAATTGTTACTTAAATAATATCACTTTAAAATATTTTATGTGGAAAAAATATTGCATATATTGTGTGGTTGCCATAAAAAACATCAAAGTTTTATTTGAAAAAGGAGCATAAAACAAACAAAATAATAGTTCAAACGTAAAATGGACAGATATATCTGAAGTTGATCTCGTAATTTAAGTGTTAGAAGTTAAAAAAAACGAATAAAAATGTATCACTTTATGAGTGGGGCACCTTTTGGATCCCAAATATATTTAGTAGGATTTTATTTAACATTTCACTGTGATTACTCAAAAATATTAAAGAATTAAAATCAATGGTGTCCTGCATTATTGATCTTTTAGGGCTCTAATTACTAAATACTGCATATTTCAGTTTTACTATAAAAAACAAAGTTGTCTTTGACAGAAAAGGCATAAAACTTTTTTTTTTTTTTAACTTTATATCAACCTGATGTTGATATAGAGATTTACAGTAAGCGTTAAATAAAAAATAATAATAATTTGACTTATTTTTTACATTTTAATGACTGAGACCCTTTATGGTACCCGGGAGCCCTAAAGGTTAAAAAAAAAATCCATATATTTTGTTAAGGTTTGAAAATGAAAAATATCAAAATGGCCCCCGCATGCTTAAATTTTTCCGTGTACGGCCCTCAGTGGAAAAAGTTTGGACACCCCTGCTCTAAATTGATCCATGTACTGTATTGTATATTTCAAAAGGATGACGTTAACATGCATTGTTGTGTTTACGAATTGAATTCACTTGCTTTGCTTCCTATTATTGTGCTTCAGATTATAATGTATACTGGATATTCAACACTAATATGAGTTCAGCTAACATAATGGTTGTTTGTCTGTATAAGCCCTGTGATTGGCTGGCTACCCGCCCAGGGTCAAACTGGACAAGATAAGTGGATAAATCGGATGGACAGATGGGTAACACGTGAAGTGAATTAATTAACTTGTTATGTTTTGCATATGACAGCTAAAATTCACCAACTCGAGTATTTCATATATATATATATATATATATATATATATATATATATATATATATATATATATATATATATATATATATATATATATATATATATATATATATATATATATATATATATATATATATATATATATATATATATATATGTATGAAATACTTGACTTTCAGTGAATTCTAGCTATATATATATATATATATATTTATTTATTTATTTATTTTTTAAAATTTTATTATACATATAAATAAAATAAATACTTGAATTTCAGCGTTCCGGAGGCTATCCAGTAGATGGCAGTATTGTCCTGTTTAAGAGTGTCACAACATTGCTGTTTACGGCAGACGAACTGCTTTACGGTAGATGAAAACGTGACGTGTGTTGTTGTGTGTTGTTACCGAGCTGGGAGGACGTTAATGAAACTGCCTAACAATAAACCCACATAAGAAACCAAGAACTCGCCCTCGATCATTCTACAGTTATAACGTGACTGGGCAGGCACGCTGTTTATATCGTGGGAAAGCGGACGTGAAAACAGACTGTCGCTGCTGTCCCCACTCAGGTCCGCATGGAGCTGGAGGGGGCGTGGCCTCTAGCTCCGGCTGAATCCCGGGAGATTTTCGGGAGAGGCGCTGAATTCGGGAGTATCCCGGAAAATCCGGGAGGGTTGGCAAGTATGTAATTTACAGAAATATTTGTTTCTTGACCCGAGAACTACAAAGCGGAGAGGAAGCAGGACCAGACTCCCCTCAAGGCGACCTTTTCTTTGAACTGTTTTACGACCTTTTCTTTGAACTGTTGTAATCAAAGGCGTTGGCTATTTATGACCCCCGTCCCTTAGAAACAGCTGTTGCCGTGTAATAAGGGAAAGTCCAAATTAAAGAGGAGGCGTACCATCTTTCGCCAGAGCGTGGTGAGACTGTACAAAGAGTACAGTCCAGACGTCTCTCCTCAATTGAGCCAAATTTAATTCTGTCTTTATTTAATTCCTTGCTTCTTGTCTTGTTTAATAGATGTCATCAGTGTTTGAACCTGACAGTAATTTGTAGTTATTATCTGAAAAACTACAAACTTCTCTTTGTGTTTCCATGCATGCGGTTCTCAATGGGTCTGTCTACTTCAATCTTAAAGTAAATATGGCTGCCTGCTGTGCTTATTTTGTGCTCCAGTCTTATGTAATGGTTGCAAAAGCGGGTTGGTCCAGTCTTACTGATGTGTGTGAGTGGGTGGTAATAGAAGCAGAGGGAGGCTTCTCACCCTCTTTTAACAAGGAGCCTTGGCACTGCGGCGATGTCTAATAAGTGCTAAGTTTCATGCAAAGTGGCTGCTGCAGGGACATCAAAGAGGGAGGATCATTTTTTGGACACTGCGTGAATGCTGAGAGAGTCCAGCATTAGCAGTTGGTGATGCATACAAAATACACAACAACAACACAACAGTATTTCTTAGATCAAGAGCGTCCACACTTGTTCTACCTCCAGACAAATTAAAGGCCTACTGAAAGCCACTACTAGCGACCACGCAGTCTGATAGTTTATACATCAATGATGAAATCTTAACATTGCAACACATGCCAATACGGCCGGGTTAACTTATAAAGTGCAATTTCAAATTTCCCGGGAAACTTCCGGTTGAAAACGTCTAGATATGATGACGTTTGCGCGTGACGTCAATGGTTGAAACGGAAGTATTCGAACCCCATTGGATACAATACAAAAAAGCTCTGTTTTCATCTCAAAATTCCACAGTATTCTGGACATCTGTGTTGGTGAATCTTTTGCAATTTGTTTAATGAACAATGGAGACTGCAAAGAAGAAAGCTGTAGGTGGGATCGGTGTATTAGCGGCTGGCTGCAGCAACACAACCAGGAGGACTTTGAGTTGGATAGCAGACGTGCTAGCCGATGCTAGTAGAAGTCCTTCGTCTCTCCGTCGATCGCTGGAACGCAGGTGAGCACGGGTGTTGATGAGCAGATGAGGGCTGGCGTAGGTGGAGCGCTAATGTTTTTAGCATAGCTCTGACGAGGTCCCGTAGCTAAGTTAGCTTCAATGGCGTCGTTAGCAACAGCATTGTTAACCTTCGCCAGGCTGGAAAACATTAACCGTGTATTTACATGTCCATGGTTTAATAGTATTGTTGATCTTCTGTCTATCCTTCCAGTCAGGGGTTTATTTATTTAGTTTCTATCTGCATTGAAGCCTGATGCTATCACGTTAGCTCCGTAGCTAAAGAGCTTCGCCGATGTATTGTCGTGGAGATAAAAGTCACTGTGAATGTCCATTTCGCGTTCTCGACTCTCATTTTCAAGAGGATATAGTATCCGAGGTGGTTTAAAATACAAATCCGTGATCCACAATAGAAAAAGGAGAAAGTGTGGAATCCAATGAGCCAGCTTGTACCTAAGTTACGGTCAGAGCGAAAAAAGATACGTCCCGCACTGCACTCTAGTCCTTCACTCTCACGTTCCTCATCCACAAATCTTTCATCCTGGCTCAAATTAATGGGGTAATCGTCGCTTTCTCGGTCCGAATCGCTCTCGCTGCTGGTGTAAACAATGTGCAGATGTGAGGAGCTCCACAACCTGTGACGTCACGCTACTTCCGGTACAGGCAAGGCTTTTTTTTTATCAGCGACGAAAAGTTGCGAACTTTATCGTCGATGTTCTCTACTAAATCCTTTCAGCAAAAATATGGCAATATCGCGAAATGATTAAGTATGACCAGGGGCGCCGAAAAGGGGGGGTAAAGGAGACGGATTCTAGGGGCCCATGATGGAGGGGGGCCCAGAGAGGCCCCTAATGATGATGAAATGATAATACAGAAAAAATAATGGGGGCCCTGTAAAGATTCTTTTCATGGGGCCCAAAATCCCTAGCGGCGCCCCTGAGTATGACACATAGAATGGATCTGCTATCCCCGTTTAAATAAAAAAAAAAATCATTTCAGTGGGCCTTTAAGGATACGGTTTTAATATAAACGGTGTTATTTCTAACAATTAGGAAGGTTTGTGTCATGTTTGTCCCCCTACAGAAAATATATTCAAACAAAAAAATATATTTTTCTGTGTTCACACATCTCTGAAAGAGGCCCAGGGAGCCACCAGGGCGGCGCTAAGAAGCGGCAGGTTGTTAAATGAAGGAAAGTTGAGCCAAACTAAACTAAATTGCCACAAGAGAAAGGCGGCAAATAGTTTAAGCGCAGTGAGCGCGCTGAATGGTGATTTGCTCGTCCTCCTGATTAATTCATCAGCTCCTCGCCACGCCAAGAGCGACCAGCGTGTCGTGTGATTTATAATTCAACACGCCGTTTGATGGTTTTCTTTTCATACGGCCTCCTTTTGAAAACACCTTTTTAAAGTGTCGATAATACGCCGCTCGTGGTTACCCGGAGCGCTCAGTCCCCTTGAGTAGAAGACAAAAGACAAAAATGTTCATTTGATTGTGAATAATTGAAATGAAAGAATAAATGGGGTGTTTTTATCTGCCGGCTTCTGTCATACGAGAGAAATGAGGAGAGATTCTTGTTGCCAAGGTAACCGTGAGGTTGATTCGGCTCCAGTATCGCAGCAATGGGGCTTTTGACAGTTGCTAGAACACTCTGAGCTCAAACTCCACCAAATCCCGCCTGCTGTTTTTTTTTTGGAGCGTACACACACACACACACACACACACACACACACACACACACACACACACACACACACACACACACACACACACACACACACACACACACACACACACACACACACACACGCACACACCCACTCACACACACACTCATGATGAGGACACAAGTTGTGTGTGACAGAAAGTGTGTGACAGCTGGTAAGATGGATGACACTGACTTGCCGTGTGATTAATGGCGTGTCCACTTTGAGCTCCATATTACGCAGAAAGCGAGGCGATAAAAGCAGAGTGCAGAGGCAGTTGGCAGGGAAATTTGACATCAAACTCGCATCCACGCTTGACTCCGACACGACATCCATTAAAGTGGGATGAACTCTCATCCTCCTTCTCGCTATCTGCTGTACACTCGGAACAATTAAGCAAAATCTTGTATGGCTCGTCACAGTGGTGACGCTCTCCAAATTACTGTTTTCTACTCTAAATCAGTGTTTTTCAACCACTGTGCCGCGGCACACTAGTGTACCGTGAGATACTGTCTGGTGTGCCTTGTGAGATTATGTCATTTCACCTAAATGGGTTAAAAATATTTTTTGCAAAGCAGTAATTATAATCCGCAAATGTGCCGTTGTTGAGTGTCGGTGCTGTCTAGAGCTCGGCAGAGTAACCGTGTAATACTCTTCCGTCCTAGTAGGTGGCAGCAGGTAGCTAATTGCTTTGTAGATGTCGGGAACGACGAAAATGGTTTGCAGGTAAAAAGGTGTCTAATGTTTAAACCAAAAATAAACAAAAGAAAGGCATTGAAGCTTAGGGAAGGCTATGCAAAACTAAAACTGAACTGGCTGCAAAGTAAACAAAAACAGAATGCTGGACGACAGCAAAGACTTACAGCGTGTGGAGCAGACGGCGTCCACAAATGACATGACGATCAACAACAAAATAGGAGCGTAAGACAAGAACTAAAGCACTACACACAGGAAAACACCAAAAAAAGAAACTGAACTGGCTGCAAAGTAAACAAAAACAGAATGCTGGACGACAGCAAAGACTTACAGCGTGTGCAGCAGACGGCGTCCACAAATGACATGACGATCAACAACAAAATAGGAGCGCAAGACAAGAACTAAAACACTACACACAGGAAAACACCAAAAAAAGAAACTGAACTGGCTGCAAAGTAAACAAAAACAGAATGCTGGACGACAGCAAAGACTTACAGCGTGTGGAGCAGACGGCGTCCACAAATGACATGACGATCAACAACAAAATAGGAGCGTAAGACAAGAACTAAAGCACTACACACAGGAAAACACCAAAAAAAGAAACTGAACTGGCTGCAAAGTAAACAAAAACAGAATGCTGGACGACAGCAAAGACTTACAGCGTGTGGAGCAGACGGCGTCCACAAATGACATGACGATCAACAACAAAATAGGAGCGTAAGACAAGAACTAAAGCACTACACACAGGAAAAAACCAAAAAAAGAAACTGAACTGGCTGCAAAGTAAACAAACACAGAATGCTGGACGACAGCAAAGACTTACAGCGTGTGGAGCAGACGGCGTCCACAAATGACATGACGATCAACAACAATATAGGAGCGTAAGACAAGAACTAAAGCACTACACACAGGAAAACACCAAAAAAAGAAACTGAACTGGCTCCAAATTAAACAAAAACATAATGCTGGACAACAGCAAAGACTTACAGCGTGTGGAGCAGACGGCGTTCACAAATGACATGACGATCAACAACAAAATAGGAGCGTAAGACAAGAACTAAAGCACTACACACAGGAAAATACCAAAAAAAGAAACTGAACTGGCTGCAAAGTAAACAAAAACAGAATGCTGGACGACAGCAAAGACTTACAGCGTGTGGAGCAAACGGCGTCCACAAATGACATGACGATCAACAACAAATTAGGAGCGTAAGACAAGAACTAAAGCACTTCACACAGGAAAACACCAAAAAAAGAAACTGAACTGGCTGAAAATTAAACAAAAACAGAATGCTGGACGACAGCAAAGACTTACAGCGTGTGGAGCAGACGGCGTCCACAAATGACATGACGATTAACAACAAAATAGGAGCGTAAGACAAGAACTAAAGCACTACACACAGGAAAACACCAAAAAAAGAAACTGAACTGGCTGCAAAGTAAACAAAAACAGAATGCTGGACGAAAGCAAAGACTTACAGCGTGTGGAGCAGACGGCGTCCACAAATGACATGACGATCAACAACAAAATAGGAGCGTAAGACAAGAACCAAAACACTACACACAGGAAAATACCAAAAAAAGAAACTGAACTGGCTGCAAAGTAAACAAAAATAGAATGCTGGACGACAGCAAAGACTTACAGCGTGTGGAGCAGACGGCGTACACAAATGACATGACGATCAACAACAAAATAGGAGCGTAAGACAAGAACTAAAACACTACACACAGGAAAATACCAAAAAAAGAAACTGAACTGGCAGCAAAGTAAACAAAAACAGAATGCTGGACAACAGCAAAGACTTACAGCGTGTGCAGCAGACGGCGTCCACAAATGACATGACGATCAACAACAAAATAGGAGCGTAAGACAAGAACTAAAGCACTACACACAGGAAAACACCAAAAAAAGAAACTGAACTGGCAGCAAAGTAAACAAAAAAAGAATGCTGGACGACAGCAAAGACTTACAGCGTGTGGAGCTGACGGCGTCCACAAATGACATGACGATCAACAACAAAATAGGAGCGTAAGACAAGAACTAAAACACTACACACAGGAAAACACCCAAAAAAAAAAACTGAACTGGCTGCAAAGTAAACAAAAATAGAATGCTGGACGACAGCAAAGACTTACAGCGTGTGGAGCAGACGGCGTCCACAAATGACATGACGATCAACAACAAAATAGGAGCGTAAGACAAGAACTAAAACACTACACACAGGAAAACACCAAAAAAAAAAAGTGAACTGGCTGCAAAGTAAACAAAAATAGAATGCTGGACGACAGCAAAGACTTACAGCGTGTGGAGCAGACGGCGTCCAAAAATGACATGACGATCAACAACAAAATAGGAGCGTAAGACAAGAACTAAAACACTACACACAGGAAAACACCAAAAAAAGAAACTGAACTGGCAGCAAAGTAAACAAAAAAAGAATGCTGGACGACAGCAAAGACTTACAGCGTGTGGAGCTGACGGCGTCCACAAATGACATGACGATCAACAACAAAATAGGAGCGTAAGACAAGAACTAAAACACTACACACAGGAAAACACCAAAAAAATAAAGTGAACTGGCTGCAAAGTAAACAAAAATAGAATGCTGGACGACAGCAAAGACTTACAGCGTGTGGAGCAGACGGCGTCCACAAATGACATGACGATCAACAACAAAATAGGAGCGTAAGACAAGAACTAAAGCACTACACACAGGAAAACACCAAAAAAAGAAACTGAACTGGCTGCAAAATAAACAAAAACAGAATGCTGGACGACAGCAAAGACTTACAGCGTGTGGAGCAGACGGCGTCCACAAATGACATGACGATCAACAACAAAATAGGAGCGTAAGACAAGAACTAAAGCACTACACACAGGAAAACACCAAAAAAAGAAACTGAACTGGCTACAAAGTAAACAAAAACAGAATGCTGGACGACAGCAAAGACTTACAGCGTGTGGAGCAGACGGCGTCCACAAATGACATGACGATCAACAACAAAATAGGAGCGTAAGACAAGAACTAAAACACTACACACAGGAAAACACCAAAAAAAGAAACTGAACTGGCAGCCAAGTAAACAAAAACAGAATGCTGGACAACAGCAAAGACTTACAGCGTGTGGAGCAGACGGCGTACACAAATGACATGACAATCAACAACAAAATAGGAGCGTAAGACAAGAACTAAAACACTACACACAGGAAAATACCAAAAAAAGAAACTGAACTGGCAGCAAAGTAAACAAAAACAGAATGCTGGACAACAGCAAAGACTTACAGCGTGTGCAGCAGACGGCGTCCACAAATGACATGACGATCAACAACAAAATAGGAGCGTAAGACAAGAACTAAAGCACTACACACAGGAAAACACCAAAAAAAGAAACTGAACTGGCAGCAAAGTAAACAAAAAAAGAATGCTGGACGACAGCAAAGACTTACAGCGTGTGGAGCAGACGGCGTTCACAAATGACATGACGACCAACAACAAAATACGAGCGTAAGACAATAACTAAAACACTACACACAGGAAAACACCAACAAAAAAAAACTGAAATGGCTGCAAAGTAAACAAAAATAGAATGCTGGACGACAGCAAAGACTTACAGCGTGTGGAGCAGACGGCGTCCAAAAAAGACATGACGATCAACAACAAAATACGAGCGTAAGACAAGAACTAAAGCACTACACACAGGAAAATACCAAAAAAAGAAACTGAACTGGCAGCAAAGTAAACAAAAACAGAATGCTGGACAACAGCAAAGACTTACAGCGTGTGGAGAAGACGGCGTCCACAAATGACATGACGATCAACAACAAAATAGGAGCGCAAGACAAGAACTAAAACACTACACACAGGAAAACACAAAAAAAAAAACTGAACTGGCTGCAAAGTAAACAAAAACAGAATGCTGGACGACAGCAAAGACTTACAGCGTGTGGAGCAGACGGCGTCCACAAATGACATGACGATCAACAACAAAATAGGAGCGTAAGACAAGAACTAAAGCACTACACACAGGAAAACACCAAAAAAAGAAACTGAACTGGCTACAAAGTAAACAAAAACAGAATGCTGGACGACAGCAAAGACTTACAGCGTGTGGAGCAGACGGCGTACACAAATGACATGACGATCAACAACAAAATAGGAGCGTAAGACAAGAACTAAAACACTACACACAGGAAAACACCAAAAAAAGAAACTGAACTGGCAGCAAAGTAAACAAAAACAGAATGCTGGACAACAGCAAAGACTTACAGCGTGTGGAGCAGACGGCGTACACAAATGACATGACAATCAACAACAAAATAGGAGCGTAAGACAAGAACTAAAACACTACACACAGGAAAATACCAAAAAAAGAAACTGAACTGGCAGCAAAGTAAACAAAAACAGAATGCTGGACGACAGCAAAGACTTACAGCGTGTGGAGCAGACGGCGTCCAAAAAAGACATGACGATCAACAACAAAATACGAGCGTAAGACAAGAACTAAAGCACTACACACAGGAAAATACCAAAAAAAGAAACTGAACTGGCAGCAAAGTAAACAAAAACAGAATGCTGGACAACAGCAAAGACTTACAGCGTGTGGAGAAGACGGCGTCCACAAATGACATGACGATCAACAACAAAATAGGAGCGCAAGACAAGAACTAAAACACTACACACAGGAAAACACAAAAAAAAAAACTGAACTGGCTGCAAAGTAAACAAAAACAGAATGCTGGACGACAGCAAAGACTTACAGCGTGTGGAGCAGACGGCGTCCACAAATGACATGACGATCAACAACAAAATAGGAGCGTAAGACAAGAACTAAAGCACTACACACAGGAAAACACCAAAAAAAGAAACTGAACTGGCTACAAAGTAAACAAAAACAGAATGCTGGACGACAGCAAAGACTTACAGCGTGTGGAGCAGACGGCGTACACAAATGACATGACGATCAACAACAAAATAGGAGCGTAAGACAAGAACTAAAACACTACACACAGGAAAACACCAAAAAAAGAAACTGAACTGGCAGCAAAGTAAACAAAAACAGAATGCTGGACAACAGCAAAGACTTACAGCGTGTGGAGCAGACGGCGTACACAAATGACATGACAATCAACAACAAAATAGGAGCGTAAGACAAGAACTAAAACACTACACACAGGAAAATACCAAAAAAAGAAACTGAACTGGCAGCAAAGTAAACAAAAACAGAATGCTGGACAACAGCAAAGACTTACAGTGTGTGCAGCAGACGGCGTCCACAAATGACATGACGATCAACAACAAAATAGGAGCGTAAGACAAGAACTAAAGCACTACACACAGGAAAACACCAAAAAAAGAAACTGAACTGGCAGCAAAGTAAACAAAAAAAGAATGCTGGACGACAGCAAAGACTTACAGCGTGTGGAGCAGACGGCGTTCACAAATGACATGACGATCAACAACAAAATACGAGCGTAAGACAATAACTAAAACACTACACACAGGAAAACACCAAAAAAAAAAACTGAACTGGCTGCAAAGTAAACAAAAATAGAATGCTGGATGACAGCAAAGACTTACAGCGTGTGGAGCAGACGGCGTCCACAAATGACATGACGATCAACAACAAAATAGGAGCGTAAGACAAGAACTAAAACACTACACACAGGAAAATACCAAAAAAAGAAACTGAACTGGCAGGAAAGTAAACAAAAACAGAATGCTGGACAACAGCAAAGACTTACAGCGTGTGGAGCAAACGGCGTCCACAAATGACATGACGATCAACAACAAAATAAGAGCGTAAGACAAGAACTAAAGCACTACACACAGGAAAATACCAGTTTTTTAGCTACTTCTAAATCACTAATCCTCGCCTCCATGGCGACAAATATAGTACGTTTCTTACAAGTAACATTATCACTGGAGGACGAGGAATAGCTAAACATGCTTCACTACACACCGTAGGAGGACACAATAGCTCACCGGCGTCACAATGTAAACAAACGCCAAGGGTGGATCTACACCTGACATGCACTGTAATGATACCAAGTACAAGAGTGTATCTAGTCGATACTACTATGATTACATCAATCTTTTTTCGTATAAAAACGAAATTCATATTATGTTTATGAATAAAATACGTCCCTGGACACATGAGGACATAAATTGGGACCAATGTATGATCCTGTAACTACTTGGTATCGGATCGATACCTAAATGTGTGGTATCATCCAAAACTAATGTAAAGTATCCAAACAATAGAAGAGTAAGTGATTATTAAATTTGAACAAAAGTGTAGATGGAACATGTTAAAACAGAAAATGAGCAAATATTAACAGTAAAGGAACAAGTAGAATAATAATCAATTTTTACAGCTTGTCCTTTATAATGTGTACAAAATAACAGGTGTATAAATGACACAATATGTTACTGCATACGTCAGCAGACTAATTAGGAGCCTTTGTTTGTTTACTTACTACTAAAAGACAAGTTGTCTAGTATGTTCACTATTTTATTTAAGGACAAATTTTATATTCGATTGCAATAATAAACATATGTTTAATGTACCTTAAGATTTTTCATAAAATAAAGCCAAAAACGCCATTTTTTGAGGTGACCTTTATTTATAAAAGTATTGAAAAGTATCGAAATACAATACCGATACCAAAATATTGGTATTGGGACAACGCTATGACCTACGCTGGATTGGTTTTAGCATCTTTCATGTAAAAACTCCCCTTAGTAAAAACAATAATAAACATGTTTAATGTACCTTAAGATTTTTGATCAAATAAAGCCAATAACGCCATTTTTTGAGGTGACCTTTATTTATAAAAGTATTGAAAAGTATCGAAATACAATACCGATACCAAAATATTGGTATTGGGACAACCCTACGACCTATGCTGGATTGGTTTTAGCATCTTTCATGTAAAAACTCCCACTTAGTAAAAACAATAATAAACATATGTTTAATGTACCTTAAGATTGTTGATAAAATAAAGCCAATAACGCCATTTTTTGAGGTGACCTTTATTTATAAAAGTATTGAAAAGTATCGAAATACAATACCGATACCAAAATATTGGTGTTGGGACAACGCTATGACCTACGCTGGATTGGTTTTAGCATCTTTCATGTAAAAACTCCCCTTAGTAAAAACAATACTAAACATATGTTTAATGTACCCTAAGATTTTTGATAAAATAAAGCCAATAATGTCATTTTTTTGTGGTGCACTTTATTTGAAAATGATCGAAATACATAAAAACTCCTCTTAGTGGTAGCTGTTTGGGCAGCCCTGCTTCAAGGCATAATAATAGGCATCTTTTGTTATTGTGTGCAAACTGCTGAGTCAGCTTGGACGTAGTCCCACTTGTACTGAAAAGCACTGACTTAATATTTGTCTAATTTGGCATCCAGTTCACCCTCAAAGAGGAACTGCATTTTTTTGGCAGTTCACCATTAAAGACGTGTTTGGAAAAGCAATAATAATAATAATAATAATAATAGATTTTATTTGTAAAAAAGCACTTTACATTGACCAAACAACCTCAAAGTGCTACAGGGTATTAAAAAAATAAAAATAAAAAAATAATACAAATAAATACAAATAAAAACTAGAACAGCCTAATAGCTAGAACTAGTATGCATACATCTAAAAAAATGCTTTTTTTTAAAAAAAAAAGAAGTGTTTTTAAGCTTTTTTTAAAAGCATCCACAGTCTATGGTGCCCTCAGGTGGTCAGGGAGAGCAGAGCGTTCCACAGACTGGGAGCGGAGGAGCAGAAAGCCAGGTCTCCCATTGTTCGTAGCTTTGCCCTCGGAGGTTGGAGGAGGTTAGCCTGTCCGGACACTTACATCATGTGTTGCCTTCATTATAACACTTATATAAGACTTTTAAAGGCATTTTGATAGTAGGCTATTATAGCTAATATAGACACTTACATCATGTGTTGCCTTCATTATAACACTTATATAAGACTTTTAAAGGCATTTTGATAGTAGGCTATAATAGCTAATATAGACACTTACATCATGTGTTGCCTTCATTATAACACTTATATAAGACTTTTAAAGGCATTTTGATAGTAGGCTATTATAGCTAATATAGACACTTACATCATGTGTTGCCTTCATTATAACACTTATATAAGACTTTTAAAGGCATTTTGATAGTAGGCTATTATAGCTAATATAGACACTTACATCATGTGTTGCCTTCATTATAACACTTATATAAGACTTTTAAAGGCATTTTGATAGTAGGCTATTATAGCTAATATAGACACTTACATCATGTGTTGCCTTCATTATAACACTTATATAAGACTTTTAAAGACATTTTGATAGTAGGCTATTATAGCTAATATAGACACTTACGTCATGTGTTGCCTTCTTTATAACACTTATATAAGACTTTTAAAGCCATTTTGATAGTAGGCTATTATAGCTAATATAGACACTTACATCACGTGTTTCCTTCATTATAACACTTATATAAGACTTTTAAAGGCATTTTGATAGTAGGCTAATATAGACACTTACATCATGTGTTGCCTTCATTATAACACTTATATAAGACTTTTAAAGGCATTTTGATAGTAGGCTATTATAGCTAATATAGACACTTACGTCATGTGTTCCCTTCATTATAACACTTATATAAGACTTTTAAAGTCATTTTGATAGTAGGCTAATATAACTATTATAGACACTTACATCACATGTTGCCTTCATTATAACACTTATAAAAGACTTTTAAAGTAATTTTGATAGTAGGCTAATATAACTATTATAGACACTTACATCACGTGTTGCCTTCATTATAACACTTATATAAGACTTTTAACGTAATTTTGATAGTAGGCTAATATAACTATTATAGACACTTACATCACATGTTGCCTTCATTATAACACTTATATAAGACTTTTAATGTAATTTTGATAGTAGGCTATTATAGCTAATATAGACACTTACATCATGTGTTGCCTTCATTATAACACTTATATAAGACTTTTAAAGGCATTTTGATAGTAGGCTAATATAGCTAATATAGACACTTACATCATGTGTTGCCTTCTTTACAACACTTATATAAGACTTTTAAAGTCATTTTGATAGTAGGCTAATATAGCTAATATAGACACTTACATCATGTGTTGCCTTCATTATAACACTTATATAAGACTTTTAAAGTCATTTTGATAGTAGGCTAATATAGCTAATATAGACACTTACATCATGTGTTGCCTTCATTATAACACTTATATAAGACTTTTAAAGTCATTTTGATAGTAGGCTAATATAGCTAATATAGACACTTACATCATTTGTTGCCTTCATTATAACACGCTTATAGGCTATTATAGCTAATATAGAAACTAACATCATTTGTTGCCTTCATTATAACACTCTTATAGGCTATTATAGCTAATATAGACACTGACATCATCTGTTGCCTTCATTATAACACTCTTGTAGGCTATTATAGCTAATATAGACACTTACATCATGTGTTGCCTTCATTATAACACTCTTATAGGCTATTATAGCTAATATAGACACTTACATCACGTGTTGCCTTCATTATAACATTCTTATAGGCTATTATAGCTAATATAGACACTTACATCACGTGTTGCCTTCATTATAACATTCGTATAGGCTATTATAGCTAATATAGACACTTACATCATGTGTTGCCTTCATTATAACATTCTTATAGGCTATTATAGCTAATATAGACACTTACATCATGTGTTGCCTTCATTATAACATTCTTATAGGCTATTATAGCTAATATAGACACTTACATCATGTGTTGCCTTCATTATAACACTTATATAAGACTTTTAAAGTCATTTTGATAGTAGGCTAATATAGCTAATATAGACACTTACATCATGTGTTGCCTTCTTTACAACACTTATATAAGACTTTTAAAGTCATTTTGATAGTAGGCTAATATAGCTAATATAGACACTTACATCATGTGTTGCCTTCATTATAACACTTATATAAGACTTTTAAAGTCATTTTGATAGTAGGCTAATATAGCTAATATAGACACTTACATCATGTGTTGCCTTCATTATAACACTTATATAAGACTTTTAAAGTCATTTTGATAGTAGGCTAATATAGCTAATATAGACACTTACATCATTTGTTGCCTTCATTATAACACGCTTATAGGCTATTATAGCTAATATAGAAACTAACATCATTTGTTGCCTTCATTATAACACTCTTATAGGCTATTATAGCTAATATAGACACTGACATCATCTGTTGCCTTCATTATAACACTCTTGTAGGCTATTATAGCTAATATAGACACTTACATCATGTGTTGCCTTCATTATAACACTCTTATAGGCTATTATAGCTAATATAGACACTTACATCACGTGTTGCCTTCATTATAACATTCTTATAGGCTATTATAGCTAATATAGACACTTACATCACGTGTTGCCTTCATTATAACATTCGTATAGGCTATTATAGCTAATATAGACACTTACATCATGTGTTGCCTTCATTATAACATTCTTATAGGCTATTATAGCTAATATAGACACTTACATCATGTGTTGCCTTCATTATAACACCTATAAAAGACTTTTAAAGTAATTTTGATAGTAGGCTAATATAGCTAATATAGACACTTACATCATGTGTTGCCTTCATTATAACACTTATATAAGACTTTTAAAGTCATTTTGATAGTAGGCTATTGTAGCTAATATAGACACTTACGTCAAATGTTGTCTTCATTATAACACTTATATAACACTTTTAAAGTCATTTTGATAGTAGGCTATTATAGCTAATATAGACACTTACATCATGTGTTGCCTTCATTATAACACTTATATAAGACTTTTAAAGTCATTTTGATAGTAGGCTAATATAGCTAATATAGACACTTACATCACGTGTTGCCTTCATTATAACACTTATATAAGAATTTTAAAGTCATTTTGATAGTAGGCTAATATAGCTAATATAGACACTTACATCACGTGTTGCCTTCATTATAACACTTATAAAAGACTTTTAACGTAATTTTGATAGTAGGCTAATATAGCTAATATTGACACTTACATCACGTGTTGCCTTCATTATAACACTTATATAAGACTTTTAAAGTCATTTTGATAGTAGGTTAATATAGCTAATATGGACACTTACATCACGTGTTGCCTTCATTACAACACTTATAAAAGACTTTTAACGTAATTTTGATAGTAGGCTATTATAGCTAATATAGACACTTACGTCAAATGTTGTCTTCATTATAACACTTATATACGGTTTTTAAAGTCATTTAGAGAGTAGGCTATTTTAGCTAATATAGACACTTACGTCATGTGTTGCCTTCATTATAACACTTATAAAAGACTTTTAACGTAATTTTGATAGTAGGCTAATATAGCTAATATAGACACTTACATCACGTGTTGCCTTCATTATAACACTTATATAAGACTTTTAAAGTCATTTTGATAGTAGGTTAATATAGCTAATATGGACACTTACATCACGTGTTGCCTTCATTATAACACTTATAAAAGACTTTTAACGTAATTTTGATAGTAGGCTATTATAGCTAATATAGACACTTACGTCAAATGTTGTCTTCATTATAACACTTATATACGGTTTTTAAAGTCATTTAGAGAGTAGGCTATTTAAGCTAATATAGACACTTACGTCATGTGTTGCCTTCATTATAACACTTATATAAGACTTTTAAAGTCATTTTGATAGTAGGCTAATATAGCTAATATAGACACTTACATCACGTGTTGCCTTCATTATAACACTTATATAAGACTTTTAAAGTCATTTTGATAGTAGGCTATTATAGCTAATATAGACACTTACATCATGTGTTGCCTTCATTATAACACTTATATAAGACTTTTAAAGTTGTTTTGATAGTAGGCTAATATAGATACTTACGTCACGTGTTGCCTTCATTATAACACTTATATAAGACTTTTAAAGTCATTTTGATAGTAGGCTAATATAGCTAATATAGACACTTACATCATGTGTTGCCTTCATTATAACACTTATAAAAGACTTTTAACGTAATTTTGATAGTAGGCTATTATAGCTAATATAGAAACTTACATCACGTGTTGCCTTCATTATAACACTTATATAAGACTTTTAAAGTCATTTTGATAGTAGGCTATTATAGCTAATATAGACACTTACATCACGTGTTGCCTTCATTATAACACTTATATACAGCTTTTAATTTTTTGAGGCTCCAGACATATATATATATTTTTTTGTATTTTTGTTCCAATATGTCTCTTTCAACGTGTTTGGGTTGCCGCCCCCTCATGTGCCAGGCCGTCATTGGCAGCAGTGTCGGCCAACGCGCGCCCAATAGAGTGGGTATAGTCCAATAGAGTGGGTATAGTCCAATAGAGTGGGTATAGTCCAATAGAGTGGGTATAGTCCAATAGAGTGGGTACAGTCCAATAGAGTGGGTATAGTCCAATAGAGTGGGTATAGTCCAGGGGTCGGCAACCCAAAATGTTGAAAGAGCCATATTGGACCAAAAATACAAAAACAAATCAGTCTGGAGCCGCAAAAAATTAAAAGCCATATTACATGTGCCATGAGATATAAATTGAATTAAGAGGACTTAAAGGAAACTAAATGAGCTCAAATATAGCTACAAATGAGGCATAATGATGCAATATGTACACATCGCTAGCCTAAATAGCATGTTAGCATCGATTAGCTTGCGGTCATGCAGTGACCAAATATGTCTGATTAGCACTCCACACAAGTCAATAACATCAACAAAACTCACCTTTGTGTGAGTTGCACAACGTTAAAAGTGTGGTGGACAAAATGAGACAGAAAAAGAAGTGGCATAAAACACGTCCTAGAAAGTCGGAGAAAGTTATACATGGAAACAAACTATACGGTGAGTTCAAGGACCGCCAAAATTAGTAGGACAAAACGGCGCTCGCCAAATACTCGAATCAGTGAAGCATGTTTAATATAAACAGTGTGATTTGTAACAATTAGGGAGGTTTGTGTCATGTTTGTAATCCTACAGAAACCATACTAAACAAAAAAATAGATTTTTTTCCCCTCATCTTTTTCCATTCTTCATACATTTTTGAAAAATCTCCAGAGAGCCACTAGGGCGGCGCTAAACGGCTCTAGAGCCGCGGGTTGCCGACCCCCGGTATAGTCCAATAGAGTGGGTATAGTCCAATAGAGTGGGTATAGTCACTATAGTGCATACGGCGGGAGCGCGCAGGAACACCGAGGCGCGCGTACACAGCTGTCAGCACCAAGGACAGCAGCCGCTTAAAGCCCGCAGCGACCTTCAAGGAATCCCCGGGTGTGAGAGCACCGGCAAGCGGCCGTGGACTGCAGGAGACGCCGCGTGGAGACGGAGATGTTCCCCGCAGGATGACGACGGTGCTCATTCCTCCGCAGTGCACATAAACCCCGCATCTCTTCTCCGCGGTTCCCCGGCTCTTTCTTCCACCCCCCCACCCTCCCCTCCGTGTGCCTCCATCTTCCACAACGCCCACACGCGTCGTGCCTGCCTGCCTGCCTGCCTGCCGAGCCGCGCTGCTGCCCAGAAGCCTCCCGAGCACCGCGGAGAGGAGGAGGAGGAGGCGGCGGCGGCGGAGTGACCGGGCGGCGAGGTTGCGTGTGCTGCTGGACAAGATGCGGCTCCTGATGCTGGCGGTGCTGCTCTCCTGCTCGTGCGCGCGGGCCGGCTGCGAGCCCAAGATCGTCAACATCGGCGCCGTGCTGAGCCAGAAGAGGTACGAGCAGGTGTTCAAGGACGCCGTCACCCAGGCCAACCAGGTCTACGGCCGGGACAAGTTCAAGCTGACCGCCATCTCCGTTACGCACAAACCCAACGCCATCCAGATGGCTCTGTCGGTGTGCGAGGACCTCATCTCCAGCCAGGTATGGACCACCGCCCGCCAAAAAAAAAAACTCCAACAAGCGTAGGAAGATTGAAATATTTCCTGTTGCCATGGTTACGTCAGCATCACTCCACTCTGCGTAGAGCTGCACACAGCTTGTGTGGGCGGCTTTTTACTCTCAATACAAACATTGACGATTTTAGCACAGATTTGGGCAAAATGCGGCCCCGTTAAGACAGTGTTTAATTTCAACCACTGTGCCGCGGCACGCTAGTGTACCGTGAGATGTTGTCTGGTGTGCCGTGGGAAATGATGCAATTTCACCTCATTGATAGGAAAAATACTTTTTGCAAACCATCCATCCATCTTCTTCCGCTTATCCGAGGCAGCAGCCTAAGCAGGGAAGCCCAGACTTTGGTGGTATAGCGGGGGGGGGGGGGTGTATATTGTAGCCTGTAAGAGTTAGGGATGCAAGGGATTCCGGGTATTTGTTCTGTTGTGTTTATGTTGTGTTACGGTGCGGATGTTCTCCCGGAATGTGTTTGTCATTCTTGTTTGGTGTGGGTTCACAGTGTGGCGCATATTTGTAACAGTGTTAAAGTTGTTTATACGGCTACCCTCAGTGTGACCTGTATGCAGGGCCGTATAGGCAAATGCTAAGGGCGCCGTCCATCAGGGGGCGCCACGCCAGTGCCACAAATGTTGGAGAAAATAAATAAATACATAAATAAAAGTTGGTACTGTTATTTCTAAATACAAAAAATAATCCCACGTTAATTAAAATGCAAAGTAAAGCCTATTTAATAGAAATATTATTTGTTACAACATTACGCCCCCGCACGGCGTGCCCCCTCCCTTCCCGTATCATGACTCTTACCACATCAAAAAAATCAACACAAGATGTCAAAACGGCCAAAAGTGTCAGGTGCCCAGGGAAGACAAAAGAGAAAAGAAGAGGAGGAGAAACGAGAAAAAGACAGAGGGTAGCAGGTAGGTAACGTTAGCCTACATGAAATGATTTGTCTGTTACAGAATGTGATGGTAACCTGGCTTTTTAGCATTAAGCTAATGTTACATGATTCGGCAATTGCTAATCAATGAGTAGCTAGTTCTGTTTTAACGTCGGGTTAATATTGTGGAGGGGGCTAAATTGTTATGGAAAATAATAATGTAACGTTAGGTAATTACAGTACTCCCACCTTACATTCCTCAGGGACATTTGTATTAGATCTTTTAAGCAGGTGTTTTTTGTTGACATTGTTATTGCCTTCTGGTTAGCTAATGTTTGCCCTGCAGGTAATAGTCACTTTTCCACCCCTTTATATATTAGGTATAGTTGTAAGCCTAGTTGTTAAAGTGCACATCATTAATGTTAATTAAGCAATATCACATGAGAGGGAATGCTGTTTTTTAATTTGAGCACTGCTGTGATTCGGTTAAAGATAATCATAACATTCTCATAATAAGTTAATTTGCTTTCTTTAAGTAAAAAAAAAGGTCAAAAACAAAGCTATTCGGTTTCTTGTGAGTATATACACTTCACTGCCGATGTACACACTTTCGTGTGTATGCAGAAGCCGCATACAACGTGTGACTGGGCCGGCATTCTGTTTGTATGGTGAAAAAGTGGACGCGTCGACAGGTTGTAACGGACGCTAAAGGCAGTGCCATCACGGCACGCCCTTAATATTGTTGTCCGGGTGAAAATCGGGAGAAATTCAGGAGAATGGTTGCCCCGGGAGTCTCCCGGAAAAACCGGGAGGGTTGGCAAGTATGAACTAGGCTGACATTGAAGGGTCGTTTTTTGAAGTTTTAGGAAGAATATGGTGGTTTCTTAAATAATGTAAAAGAGATCTCAAATTTAAACCTACTTGAAAAGTAATTGAAACGTAGATACACGTATGTGATGAGCCCTTTGTCTGCTTTTGTGCAGTTGTCTGTGGCTTCTAGGGTTGTACGGTATACCGGTACTAGTATAGTATCACAGTACTAATGAATCAAAAACGGTACTATACTCTGTCTGAAAAGTATCGGTTCGCCAGATTTTTTTTTTTTACAGGCATGACGGCGCGTCGTCGTCACGTCGTGACATTGCTGGTTTTACAAGCAGAGGAGCATGTTCGGCAGCGCACAGTCACAGAGTACTTACAAGCAGAACATTTGCCATGTGTTTAATTGTATTTCTAGACTGAATATATCAAAAATCCAATAAATAAATGTTTTAAAAAAAATTAATCAAGTAGTTGACAAACTGCATTGTAGTGATTTTTTAAATAATTGTGCAATACACTGATTTATTTTCAACACATTGAAACCCAGACCCTCTTGTGTTTAAAGTAAAGTAATGGTTGATATCTTACAGACATTTCTAATGTTTCCTTTCTAAAATACTAATTCCTATGTGTCAATGTCAAGGCCCGCGGGCCAGATCCATCTATGGCCCCCCGGATGATATTTGCTTAGTATTAGAAGCGGCCCGCAGGCCACAGCCACCTGCTGCTGTTTTGCACGCACCAATACTCCATCAGTGTTGGCGCTAGGAATTTAGAAAAATGGGTCCCAGGGACCACATCAAGTCATAAAAATGGGGTCCCACGGTATATCTTTGGGGTCCCACATTTTATGCAAGTGTTTTGAAAACAAATGGTAAATGTATGCGTTTCCTGTTATAACTCACATTCTGTGTTTTGGAAAAAGGTTGTCATAAACTGTCAGGTTCAAACACCGATGACATCTATTAGACAAGACAAGAAGCAAAGAAATCAAACAGAGACAGGATTCAATTCAGCTCATGAGGAGAGCGCCTGTGTGCCCGCACCCTCGTACAGCGTCACCACACCACTCTGACGAGGGAGTTCCACGCCTCCACTTTTATTTGGGCCTTTTCTGGTTGCATACTATTACATTACATTACATTACGCAGCTGCTTCTAAGGGGAGGTGGTCATAAACAGCTGTTGCACTCGGTCATAAACAGTTCAAAGAAAAGTTGCCTGGAGCGGTGCCAGGTCCTGCTCCCTCTCCGCTTTGTAGATCTCGGGTCAGGACAAAATCTTCCTTTGGCTGACAATAGATCAAAGAAACCGACACCTCCATGTCGCATCCCATCGCACACAGTGGAGTTTTACAAGCCTTTTGCTTGATAAGATGAAAGACAGATTTTGTCTTCTCGCAGGGGACCTGAACTCAATGTAACACCAAAGTTGTGTGATAACTTCTATACAATTATTCTGACATAAACGTTACTTGATTCATTAAAAGAAATAATACAAAAGAAAACACATTTTATGCATATGTAAATGTGTTCAGTTATAAACATTCATTCACTTTATTCTTTCCTTCATGGATCTAAACTTTACCGCTGCCGGTGTATATTTATAGTAATATTTTCAGAATGTGTTTCTTCTATTTTTGGCCCAAGTAAGACAAAGAAAACTGTCAGAATAATTGTATGTAAGTTATCACAAAACGTTGTGTTTCAACGAGTTCCCGGCGAACAGACAAAAGCTGTCTTTGATCTTGCCAATCAAAAGGCTCGTATAACTCCACTGTGTAGGATGGGGAGCGACATGAAGGTGTCGGTTTCTTTGATGTATTGTAATACACAGGAAGATTTTGTCTTCACCCGAGATCTACAAAGCGGAGAGGAGGCAGGGCCTCACCCCCCTCCAGGCACCTTTTCTTTGAACTGTTTTGTGACCGAGGGCAACGGCTGTTTACGACCTTTTCTTTGAACCGATCTTTTCTTTGAACTGTTTTGGTAACCAAAGGCGGCGGCTGTTTATGACCCCCGTCCCTTTAGAAACAGCTGTTGCCATGTAATCAGGGAAAGTCCAAATAAAAGAGGAGGCGTACGATCTTTCGTCAGAGCGTGGTGGGACACTGTACCCTCTTGGACTTTCCCTGATTACATGGCAACAGCTGTTTCTAAAGCAGGGGTCACCAACGCGGTGCCTGCGGGCACCAGGTAGCCCGTAAGGACCAGATGAGTAGCCCGCTGGCCTGTTCTAAAAATAGCTCAAATAGCAGCACTTACTAGTGAGCTGCCTCTATTTTTTAAATTGTATTTATTTACTAGCAAGCTGGTCTCGCTTTGCCCGACATTTTTAATTCTAAGAGAGACAAAACTCCAATAGAATTTGAAAATCCAAGAAAATATTTTAAAGACTTGGTCTTCACTTGTTTAAATAAATTTATACATTTTTTTACTTTGCTTCTTATAACTTTCAGAAAGATAATTTTAGAGAAAAAATACAACCTTAAAAATGATTTTAGGATTTTTAAACACATATACCTTTTTACCTTTTAAATTCCTTCCTCTTCTTTCCTGACAATTTAAATCAATGTTCAAGTAAATATTTTTTATTTATTGTAAAGAATAATAAATACATTTTAATTTAATTCTTCATTTTAGCTTCTGTTTTTTCGACGAAGAATATTTGTGAAATATTTCTTCAAACTTATTACGATTAAAATTCAAAAAAATGATTCTGGCAAATCTAGAAAATCTGTAGAATCTAATTTAAATCTTATTTCAAAGTCTTTTGAATTTCTTTTAAAATTTTTGTTCTGGAAAATCTAGAAGAAATAATGATTTGTCTTTGTTAGAAATATAGCTTGGTCCAATTTGTTATATATTCTAACAAGGTGCAGATTGGATATAAACCTATTTAAAACATGTCATCAAAATTCTAAAATTAATCTTTATCAGGAAAAATTAGTAATTATGTTCCATAAATTATTTTTAAAAAAATTTCAAAAAGATTCGAATTAGCTAGTTTTTCTCTTCATTTTTTCGGTTGAATTTTGAATTTTAAAGAGTCGAAGTTGAAGATAAACTATGCTTCAAAATTTAATTGTCATTTTTTTCGTGTTTTCTCCTCTTTTAAACCGTTCAATTAAGTGTAAATATCATTAATTATTAATAATAACATAGAGTTAAAGGTAAATTGAGCAAATTGGCTATTTCTGGCAATTTATTTAAGTGTGTATCAAACTGGTAGCCCTTCGCATTAATCAGTACCCAAGAAGTGGCTCTTGGTTTCAAAAAGGTTGGTGACCCCTGTTCTAAAGGGACGGGGGTCGTAAACAGCCGCCGCCTTTGGGTACAAAACAGTTCAAAGAAATGTAATTCTGTCTCTGTTTGATTCCTTGCTTCTTTGTCTGTTTAATAGATGGCATCAGTGTTTGAACCTGACACAAACAATTTGAAGGTGTCTTTATTTTGTAGTTTTAATGCCTTGATTTTAATAGTCCGGCCCGCGTGTGCACAGATTTTCCTCCATGCGGCCCCTGAGCTAAAATGACTTTGACACCCCTCTACTAATTCATGTTAAATATGCTTCCTTCATACTACATTGTTTATGGTAAACGTATTTTCTTATTTGAAATTAAAGTTTTGTTTTACGGCACCAAAATAAAAAAGAAAGAAATGGGATGAGGAAGAAGTGATTACATATTTTATTGTAAGGAGACAGGACCTGACAGAGTTCTGCGCTCTGAGTGCTTTTCTAGTTAATACAGCCTCAAGCTTCGTTGCCCCTGAAAGTATTTCAGGAGCCCGAGGACTGTCTGTTCTGGTTGGACTTAAATGTGTTCTACCATTACAACAACAGAGGAGAAATATTACCTTAGAGGAAAATCTCATTTAAAACATTTGTATGCTCATACAACACTTAAAACCTTTAGCATATCAGTATGTGGAATTAAATGATGGAATGGATTAATCAAAGAAATCCAACAAAGCAGCAATAAGAGTCAGTTTAAGAGACTGTTCACACTACAAGTGTTCACAAAGTACACAGAACAATAATTACGATAAACATCTTCAACCCTAATGATAAAGATAAATATTGTTCATGTATTTAATATTTGTTTACTTACTGTGCTTGAACAATACATGATATAGAACACAGGGTTCAAAGCGTGGGAAAAAGTAATGGTTTATAGTTCGGGAATTAGGGTAATCTGTACTGTAACTGCACCTTTAAAGATGTTACTTTTTCAGTTACATTTTTTAAACAAAAAAACAAGAAAATATTTTGTTTAACTTAAAGGGTGTGGGCGTTTGAACGTAAAAATTCAGTCACACTTTTCTCAGATCAACTAATTTTTCTCACATTTAGGTCATTTTCTTCACATTTATGTTTAAATTAAATGTTGACGCTAAATACATCCTAATACATACTAATTACATCCAAATTTTAAATCTAAATCTACATTTTGTTATTAAAAATAAATCTAAATGTTATGTCTAAACTTAAGTCTACAATCTAAACCTAAATGAGAAATCTAAATGTAAATATTGAATCTAAATCTAAAAACTAAATGTAAATCTTAGATGTATATCTAAATGTTAAATCTAAATCTAAATTTTAATCTTAAAAATAAATCTATGTAAACATAAATATTGAATCCAAATCCAAGCATTGACTCTAAATCTAAAAACTATATCTAAATCGTATATCTAAATGTTAAATCTAAACCTAAACGTTAAATCTAAACCTAAATGAGAAATCTAAATGTAAATATTGAATCCAAATCTAAAAACTAAATGTAAATCTTAGATGTATATCTGAATGTTAAATCTAAATCGAAATTTTAATCTTAAAAATAAATCTAAATGTTATATCTAAACTTAAGTCTTCAATCTAAATGTTATATTTAAACTGAAGACTTCAATCTAAATGTTAAATCTAAACCTAAATGAGAAATCTAAATGTAAATATTGAATCTAAATCTAGAAACTAAATGTAAATCTTAGATGTACATCTAAATGTTAAATCTAAATCTAAATTTTAATCTTAAAAATAAATCTATGTAAACATAAATATTGAATCCAAATCTAAGTACTGACTCTAAATCTAAAAACTATATCTAAATCTTATATCTAAATGTTAAATCTAAACCTAAACGTTAAATCTAAACCTAAATGAGAAATCTAAATGTAAATATTGAATCTAAATCTAAAAACTAAATGTAAATCTTAGATGTATATCTGAATGTTAAATCTAAATCGAAATTTTAATCTTAAAAATAAATTGAAATGTTATATCTAAACTTAAGTCTTCAATCTAAATGTTATATCTAAACTGAAGACTTCAATCTAAATGTTAAATCTAAACCTAAATGAGAAATCTAAATGTAAATATTGAATCTAAATCTAAAAACTAAATGTAAATCTTAGATGTATATCTGAATGTTAAATCTAAATCGAAATTGTAATCTTAAAAATAAAATGTTGTATCTAAACTTAAGTCTTTAATCTAAATGTTATATTTAAACTTAAGTCTTCAATCTAAATGTTGTATCTAAATTTAATCTTCAATCTAAATGTTAAATCTCAATCCAAATGTTAAATCTAAACATAAATATTAAATCTAAATCTAAATATTAAATCTAAATTTAAAAACTAAATCTAAATCTTATATCTAAATGTTAAATCTAAACCTAAATGAGAAATCTAAATGTAAATATTGAATCTAAATCTAAAAACTAAATGTAAATCTTAGATGTATATCTAAATGTTAAATCTAAATCTAAATTTTAATCTTAAAAATACATCTAAATGTTATATCTAAACTTAAGTCTTTAATCTAAATGTTATATCTAAACTTAAGTCTTCAATCTAAATGTTAAATCTCAATCTAAATGTTAAATCTCAACATAAATATTGAATCTAAATCTTAATATTAAATCTAAATATAAAAACTAAATCTAAATGTTATATCTAAATATTAAATCTAAACCTAAATGTTAAATCTAAACCTAAATGAGAAATCTAAATGTAAATATTGAATCTAAATCTAAAAACTAAATGTAAATCTTAGATGTATATCTGAATGTTAAATCGAAATCGAAATTTTAATCTTAAAAATAAATCGAAATGTTATATCTAAACTTAAGTCTTCAATCTAAATGTTATATTTAAACTGAAGTCTTCAATCCAAATGTTAAATCTCAATCTAAATGTTAAATCTAAACATAAATATTCAATTTAAATCTAAATATTAAATCTAAATCTATAAACTAAATCTAAATAATACATCTAAATGTTAAATCTAAACCTAAATGTTAAATCTAAATCTAAATTGTAATCCTAAAAATAAATCTAAATGTTATATCTAAACTTAAGTCTTCAATTTAAATGTTATATCTAAACTTAAGTTTTCAATCTAAATGTTAAATCTCAATCTAAATGTTAAATGTAAACATACATATTGAATCTAAATCTAAATTTTAAATCTAAATCTAAATATTAAATCTGAATCTAAAAACTAAATATAAATCTTATATCTAAATATTAAATCTAAACCTAAATGTTAAATCTAAACCTAAATGAGAAATCTAAATGTAAATATTGAATCTAAATCTAAAAACTAAATGTAAATATTAGATGTATATCTAAATGTTAAATCTAAATCTAAATTTGAATCTTAAAAATCAATCTGAATGTTATATCTAAACTTAAGTCTTCCATCTAAATGCTGTATCTAAACTTAAATCTTCAATTTAAATTTTATATCTAAACTTAATTATTCAATCTAAATGTTAAATCTCAATTTAAATGTTAAATCTAAACATAAATATTCAATCTAAATCTAAATATTCAATCTAATCTTATATCTAAATCTTATATCTAAATGTTAAATCAAAACCTAAATGTTAAATCTAAACCTAAATGAGAAATGTAAATGTAAATATTGAATCTAAATCTAAAAACTAAATGTGAAGCTTAGATGTATATCTAAATGTTAAATCTAAATCTAAATGTGAGCGTTAAAGGTTGAATCAAGACCAAAATGTTAAATCTAAACCTAAATGTTAAACCTAAATGTTAAATCTAAATGTTAAATCTAGATGATAAATCTAAATGTTAAATCTAAATGTTAAATCTAAATGTTAAATCTAAATGTAAATATTGAATCTAAATCTAAAAACTAAATGTGAAGCTTAGATGTATATCTAAATGTTAAATCTAAATCTAAATGTGAGCGTTAAAGGTTGAATCAAGACCAACATGTTAAATCTAAACCTAAATGTTAAACCTAAATGTTAAATGTAAATGTTAAATTTAAATGTTAAATCTAAATGTTAAATCTAAACCCAAATGTTAAATCTAAATGTTAAATCTAAACCCAAATGTTAAATCTAAATGTTAAGTCTAAATTGTGAATCTAAACCTGGTATATTATTTATTTATTCACTGTTCTGTTCCAGAGAACAAGGAAATGGGATAAAATTGCTATGGTATGAAAAGGGGTAGGATTAAATAAACTCAGCTTCTTCCTACTCCTATTCGGACGTGCTGTAATGAAACAAGTAAAAATATGTGATGCATCACATTGTATCGTAGGCATGTTGCAAAAAACTGAAACTGAACTGAACTGAACTTTTGGCACGGACTCCAAAATGTAAACCGCAAATCAGCTGATTTTGAAACAGAACGACAAGCAGACGTCCAAAAATAGGCTTTGGTTTTAGTGTCATGTCGCGGATGAAGGGGCAAGTGTACATTTCAGGACACACAGCTGCAGATCCACTCAACTGCAATGAAAAGCAGCGAGGAGTGAAAATGGGCAAAATGTCATTGACTATTATATGCAGCCTCACTTGCGGCGGTGCATGTGCGCCATGATAGTCGCAGCCGTGTTGTTGGCATTCTGGGGACAGTTCTCCATTCAGTGATTATTACATTGATTATTACTTTCTTCAAGGGTTATAATACAAGTGTTGTATCATAGAGGCATTACCACAGGTAACAATCATTATTACACTGTAACAATCATTTGTATCAACAATGTAGAATGAATGAATATACCAACAATGGTACTAGACAACATACCAACAATGGTAATGGACAAAATACCAACGATGGTACTAGACAATATACCAACAATGGTAATAGACAATATACCAACAATGGTAATGGACAAAATACCAACAATGGTAATAGACAACATAGCAATAATGGTAATGCACAAAATACCAACAATGGTAATAGACAATACACCAACAATGGTAATGGACCAAATACAAACAATGGTAATAGCCAAAATACCAACAAGGGTAATGAACAAAATATCAATAATGGTAATGGACAAAATACCAACAATGGTAATAGCCAAAATACCAACAATGGTAATAGACAACATACCAACAATGGTAATGGATACAATACCAACAATGGTAATAGCCAAAATACTAACAATGGTAATAGACAATATACCAACAATGGTAATAGCCAAAATACCAACGATGGTAATAGATAATATACCAACAATGGTAATGGACAAAATACCAACAATGGTAATAGCCAAAATACCAACAATGGTAATAGCCAAAATATCAACAATGGTAATGGACAAAATACCAACAATGGTAATAGACAAAATACCAACAATGGTAATGGACAAAATATCAACAATGGTAATGGACAAAATACCAACAATGGTAATAGACAAAATACCAACAATGGTAATGGACAAAATACCAATAACGGTAATAGACAACATAGCAATAATGGTAATGCACAAAATACCAACAATGGTAATAGACAATATACCAAAAATGGTAATGTACAAAATACCAACAATGGTACTAGACAATATACCAACAATGGTAATAGACAATATACCAACAATGGTAATGGACAAAATACCAACAATGGTAATAGACAACATAGCAATAATGGTAATGCACAAAATACCAACAATGGTAATAGACAATACACCAACAATGGTAATGGACCAAATACAAACAATGGTAATAGCCAAAATACCAACAATGGTAATGGACAAAATATCAATAATGGTAATGGACAAAATACCAACAATGGTAATAGCCAAAATACCAACAATGGTAATAGACAACATACCAACAATGGTAATGGATACAATACCAACAATGGTAATAGCCAAAATACTAACAATGGTAATAGACAATATACCAACAATGGTAATAGCCAAAATACCAACGATGGTAATAGATAATATACCAACAATGGTAATGGACAAAATACCAACAATGGTAATAGCCAAAGTACCAACAATGGTAATAGCCAAAATATCAACAATGGTAATGGACAAAATACCAACAATGGTAATAGACAAAATACCAACAATGGTAATGGACAAAATATCAACAATGGTAATGGACAAAATACCAACAATGGTAATAGACAAAATACCAACAATGGTAATGGACAAAATACCAATAACGGTAATAGACAACATAGCAATAATGGTAATGCACAAAATACCAACAATGGTAATAGACAATATACCAAAAATGGTAATGGACAAAATACCAACAATGGTACTAGACAATATACCAACAATGGTAATAGACAATATACCAACAATGGTAATGGACAAAATACCAACAATGGTAATAGACAATATAGCAATAATGGTAATGCACAAAATACCAACAATGGTAATAGACAATACACCAACAATGGTAATGGACCAAATACAAACAATGGTAATAGCCAAAATACCAACAATGGTAATGGACAAATTATCAATAATGGTAATGGACAAAATACCAACAATGGTAATAGCCAAAATACCAACAATGGTAATAGACAACATACCAACAATGGTAATGGATACAATACCAACAATGGTAATAGCCAAAATACTAACAATGGTAATAGACAATATACCAACAATGGTAATAGCCAAAATACCAACGATGGTAATAGATAATATACCAACAATGGTAATGGACAAAATACCAACAATGGTAATAGCCAAAATACCAACAATGGTAATAGCCAAAATATCAACAATGGTAATGGACAAAATACCAACAATGGTAATAGACAAAATACCAACAATGGTAATGGACAAAATACCAATAACGGTAATAGACAACATAGCAATAATGGTAATGCACAAAATACCAACAATGGTAATAGACAATATACCAAAAATGGTAATGGACCAAATACAAACAATGGTAATAGCCAAAATACCAACAATGGTAATGGACAAAATATCAACAATGGTAATAGACAACATAGCAATAATGGTAATGCACAAAATACCAACAATGGTAATCGATAATATACCAACAATGGTAATGGACCAAATACAAACAATGGTAATAGCCAAAATACCAACAATGGCAATAGCCAAAATATCAACAATCGTAATGGACAAAATACCAACAATGGTAATAGACAAAATACCAACAATGGTAATGGACAAAATACCAATAATGGTAATAGCCAAAATACCAACAATGGTAATGGACAAAATACCAACGATGGTAATAGAAAAAATACCAACAATGGTAATGGATAAAACACCAACAATGGTCATAGCCAAAATACCAACAATGGTAATAGACAATATACCAACAATGGTAATGGACAAAATATCAACAATAGTAATAGCCAAAATACTAACGATGGCAATGGGCAATATACCAACAATGGTAATAGACAAACTAAAAATAATTTCCCGAAATTCCCACATTTTTTGGAAATTCCCATTTAAATCAATGTGCCATTTTTCAATGTTCCACAATTCCCACATTTTTCATCTGATTCAAACTGTTCAAACTTCAAAATATGCAGCCTGTTTGGGAATTGTGTGCTCTCCTTCAACAAATATAAAATAAATTCCAGGATTTCAGTTCAACAAGTCAATAACGTCAACAAAGCGCAGCTTTGTGCATTCACGCACAGTATAAAACTTTTGGTGGACAAAATGAGACAAAAAAAAGAGTGGAAGATTTTACATGTAAAAAAAAGTTTTACGTCACAGTTCACACTATGGTGAGTTCAAGAACTGCCAAAATTAGTAAGACAAAACGATGTTCACCAAATAGTGTCATCAGTGCAGCATACACACAAACATATTAAACAGTGGTAGTTCTAACAATTGGGAAGGTTTGTGTCATGTTTGTCCTCAAACAAAAAACATACTAAAACAAAAAAAATATTTCCATTTTCAATCCTTTTATAAAAATGCTCCAGGGAGCCACAAGGGCGGCACTAAAGAGCCGCTGGTTGCTGACCTCCGAGTCAATCTATAGTTTTGCTTTGTGTATAATTGAGAGGCTTTTGGAGATGTTTGTTTGAATATGTCTGACATGGAGTTTCCATGATAGTTTATTATCAATTATTACTCCCAAAAATGTGTTCTCATTTACGATTTCAATTTGGGTACCATCAATACTTATATTCTGTTTAGACGTTATGTTGCTCTTTGTTATGTATGTGCGGTGTTCTAACATGTACCACATGTCGTTGTGCGTGAACCAAATGTGCAGCACTTTTAACTGACAAAACACATTCCATAAGTAATGCGTAGTGAATATGTATGCACCGTGTTGTCTGATGTAATAATAATATTACATCCTTGCATCCTGAGGCCTGCAGCTATCCTCTAGCATGCATTATAAGGCTTCATGTAATAATAATCAAAACACACACGCTTTATAATGTCTTCCGTGTGGTGTAACTGATGTGGATTTCTGGCCTCGGACAGAAGGATGTCACGGCAAAAGAGACGTCGGAGACGGCTTTACCGAACCAAAAGTTGCTTTATTACAAGCGAGTGTCATTAAACAGGTCTGCAGTACCTGGAGGAACCTAGGTAAAAAAAAATGAAGGACTCCTCCCCTGGAGTAGCCAAACCATCAGTTATATAGTCCTTCTTTCTCTGTCTGGGTGTGTTCTAAGTCAGGATAGCGCAACCTGGCCATGTAAGGAGATGTCCGTGTGGAGTGACTGGAAAATAACTGCTTTAAGTCATAACTCAACTGTTGGCGTTGAGCTAGACAGGTGGTTTTTTTCTCAAGGATATGGTTATCACTTTTGCATTCCGAAGTCCCAATTAGGGCCTCTTTCCTATGAGAAGTGATCCAATCCACCTGCGAATGTCAAACTAAGGGGCCTTATCTTATTATGGGCTCAAACTGAAATGGTTGTGTACGGCGGGAGTAGACGGCACAGACAACAAGGGGGAATTGTATTTAAGCTCTATTTTATTTATATATATATATATATATATATATATATATATATATATATATATATATATATATATATATATATATATATATATATATATATATATATATATATATATACATATATATAACTATATACATATATAACTATATATATACATATAACTATATATATATATAACTATATATATAGTTATATATATATATATATATAGTTATATGTATATATATATAGTTATATATATATATATAGTTATATATATATATATAGTTATATATATATATATATATATATATATATATATATATATATATATATATATATATATATATATATATATATATATATATATATATATATATATATATATATATATATATATATATATATATATATATATATATATATATATATAACTATATATATATATAACTATATATATATATATAAACACAAAATAAAAATCAATCAATCAATCAATATTTACTTATATAGCCCTAAATCACGAGGGTCTCAAAGGGCTGCACAAGCCACAACGACAACCTCGGCTCAGATCCCACATCAGGGCAAGGAAAAACTCAACCCAATGGGACAATGAGAAACCTTGGAGGGGACCGCAGATGTGGGGAGCCCCCCTCCTGGACGACCGGTGCAATGGACGTTGAGTGGATCCAGCATAATATTGTGAGAGTCCAGTCCATAGTGGATCTAACATAATAGTGAGAGTCCAGTCCATAGTGGATCTAACATAATAGTGAGAGTCCAGTCCATAGTGGATCTAACATAATAGTGAGAGTCCAGTCCATAGTGGATCTAACATAATAGTGAGAGTCCAGTCCATAGTGGATCTAACATAATAGTGAGAGTCCAGTCCATAGTGGATCTAACATAATAGTGAGAGTCCAGTCCATAGTGGATCTAACATAATAGTGAGAGTCCAGTCCATAGAGAAGAAAACACAGAGAGCAAAGAGAGCATAGAGCATGACGTGGCTTACGGAAGAATACGTTCTGGCCCCCGGATAGCAGGTTGTGCAGGCTTTTGAAGGCAGTCACTGAAGAATGCGCATTGGCATGCGCCCGAGCCATGACAGAAATATCACTATTTACTTAAACTTGGTGGTTTGCTTTCTCCAAGATGAATATGAACATTCACCATACGTAGAACACAATACGAGTTAATTAATTCACTTCCTAACGACTGATACTATACGCCCCCTTGTTGTCTGTGCCGTCTACTCCCCCCGTACACAACAATTTCAGTTTGAGCCCATAATAATTATTTAAAGGCTTAGTGATCACATGCGTGGACAGCACCTTTTAGCTCTTATTTCCAAACTGTGAAATTATTGTGCCGCGTCCGGTCTTCTATCAAACTCACTGGTCGCACGAGCGTGCAGCCGATGCCAGAAGATTGCGCTTACTGCCGCAACAATCATTAAGGTCTGTCCACACACGCTCAGACAAACTCATGCCTAATTCAGACTGAGTCGGGGGAAGTTCTAATCCGCTGAGTTTGGCCGGCGGGGGATGACAGTCACTGAAAGGGAAAGTCTGTGGCAGATGGAGGAGGAGATGCCCGGGAGCAATCCTTGGATGCCAGCTCTCATTTTTGACCCAACCATACGGGCTGCTTGCATGCAATAATCCACGCCTGCGCTGCCACGCCAACTTCAATCCTCTTCCTCCAACAACTAGAGGGAATTTTCCGGAATTTAGTCTTTGTCTTCATGCGGGGGGATTACACTAAAATAGACCTAAATTAATACAAATCTGATGGGCCGCACTTGAAGGCGTTTTCAACATGAAGGATTATTTCGTCGCTCTTTCCTGTGTGGCAGCAACAAAAAAAAAAGACTGCACACACACACACATCTTCACTTGGATTATAAAGCAGTCCTGAAGGGAGCCCGAACCATTATTTATAACGGATATCAGCGTGATATAAGCCAGGGATGTCCAAAGTGCGGCCCGGGGGCCATTTGCGGCCCGCAGGTCATTTTTTAACGGCCCATTTTAAAATACAATTCAAAAAATTCAAAACATAAAAAGTGGTATGAAAGACCAAACAGGTGAAATGTAACAAGAAAATGTTGCAATGTTTACTCTAATAACACAGAGCTGCCATGCAGGCGGTTTCTTTCTTTACAAAATAATAATGAATCAAAATCAATGTTATTATGAATTATTGACCTATCCAAGTCTCCAATGACGTCACATTAAATATTGCACTTTGAGATATTTTTTTGGGGAAAATGTTGCACACTTTGTGTTTGCCGTATAAAAAATTGAGCTGTTTTTTTTTTTTTTTAAAGAAGGGCCTAAAATGAACAAACAAAAAACATAAACAACAATACAACGTATAATTGACGGATAGATCTGTGGCCGTACTTATCAAGCTTCTTAGAGTGCCATTTTACACTTAAGTCCTGAGAATTTGCGAAATTTAGTCCTACTCTCAAACTTAAGAATAAAAGCTTTTTATCAACGTTCTTAAGTCTAAGAATCACTCCTACTCTCCACGATATTTAAGAGACCTTCAGAGGTGTCTTAAGTGGTTAGGAGTTGCCAGCAGGGGATGGCACTGAGGCGAGAGAGACGTGCGCGAACGTTCAGGGAACGGAACAATGTTTTGTTTTTTTTTGATGACGAGCAGCTGATCAAACGGTATCGTTTAGACAGAGCGGATATTATTTTTGTCACAGATTTAACACTTTTCGATTCCTTGTTGATTTCTGCATGTGGCTGCAGTGGGCTAGTATATATAGAGCCACCCACACCAGTTTCAAATTAGTTGCCTAATTAATGAATTGGAAAGAAAATGTTATGAGAGTAGCGTATGTGTGTGGCCGTGAGGTGAGTGACGTCAGTGAGTGTGTGGGCGAGAGAAGAGAGGGAGCGGTAGCGTGAGTGCCGGCGGGGACTAGTTTGTTTTGTATTATTTTGTAGTTTATTGTCAAAATATACACTCCCATTGTCCACTTAAATATTTCCAAGATATTTCTTTATTCTTAGACAACGGATTCCCTTCCGTGATTGGTCATTTCTATGGACACAGAAATGACGTCACCTAAAATTGCGTTTACGGCACATAGTAATGTCGTAATTCAGCTCTGAGTGTGACACTTAAGATTCAGTCCTACACTTCGCTGAAAGTGTGAGTAAGACGCTTGATAACTAACTTTTAAGTGCAGCTTTCAGCGAAGAATTTATTTACTCTTAAGTCAACTCTTAGCAGACTTCTTAGGAGTAATTCTAAGAAGCTTGATAAGTACGGCCCCTGAAGTTGATTTTGAGATTATTGTGTTAAAAGTAAACAGTAAAAAAAATTATAATTTATTTTTTAACACTTTATTTGGTTCCCCAATAATTTTAGTGGGATTTGTTTTAAAGTGTCATCGCTCAAAAAATAATAATGAATTAAAATCAATGGTGTTATGAGTTGTTGACCTTTTTAAGGCTCTAATTATTATATAATCTGAAATATTCCACTTAAAAATTTTATTGGGTGAAAATAATGCATATTTTGTGTTTTTTCCATAAAAAAACAGGGTTTTCTTTGTACAAAAAGAGCATACGGCTTAAATCTTTAAAAACGTTATATTGATAGATAGACCTAATGTTGATCTAGGGATTTAAAACTTGAATAATAATAAAAATAATAATACTGAATAATGACACTTTTTTTTTTACCAAAACCCTTTGGGGTCCCTGGGATCAAGCCTGAGTGGAGGCCTAAATGTATATTTTTTATACATATATTGTATTGGTTTTTAAAATAAAAAAAATATCAAAATGGCCCCCGCATGCTTTAATTTTTCAGTGTGCGGCCCTCAGTGGAAAAAGTTTGGACACCCCTGATATAAGCGAAAAGATCTCCAATATCAGTTCTAATACAATCAGTCCTGCAGTGTATTTACTTGTGCAAAGCTGGAAAAACTGTTAATATTTACATTTCCTCCAATAAATACATGAGGATGGTCTTTTCTTGTATTTTAAGGAAGTCATTTACAAAAGGTAACTAGGAGCTGGACCAGGCCTGGGCAATTATTTTGACTTGGGGTGGCACATTTTGAGAAAACAATGTGTCTGGGGGCCGCTATATCTATTTTTATGAACACTAATACAAAACCTCACAATAATGTCTGATTGAATGCTAAAAACGTTATGACAGACCACTTTAAACAGAACGAAATTTAACATTTTTTTACTGACTGAGACACCCAGAATTTACATGAAAATAAAGAATGTGGGATTTACAATATTAACTATGAAGGATAAAACACTGAATATTGACAACATATGAACATCACACCCCCTCTCCATCCACATATTTTACAATCAAGCCAAACGCAACAAAAATGCAACAAACACAGAAAAATAAGAACGCTAAGGGTAAAAAAAAAAAGCTTGTGCTGCTATAAAAATGCTGCCCCCGGGCTTTAATTTGCCCAGGTCTGAGCTTGACGCTACACAAAAGCTAAGCACATAATAGCACACGAGCTAGTGTCCTTAATTAAACAACATTGTGGTCAAAAACACGATAATTGTCAAAATAAACAAGAATCAAATGCTTATAAATGTATATTATAGGATTTAAGCTTTTGAGGTGGCGTGACCGTTTGTTTTTGGCGACACCTAATGTCTACAACAATTCATTAAATTAAGTTCATGACTCATTGAATTGAATGATGCGGACACGTTTGTTACTGGATACTTTCTAATATGCTTCTGACTTGGAGACATTGCATGTGTAAGTAATATGCAACTGTAGTTATTTGATACTTGTTTATATTAGCAAATGTTGTGTTTTGGACTGCAATTATTATGTATGTCTATCTAGCTTGCTATTGTGTGCTTAGCTGTTGTGTAGCTGCTAGCTGCTAGCATCCTACTGTATATCCTACTATGTTTACCTCTTAGAAATGACTTCATTGAAACACAAGAAAATATCAAAGTTGTGTGCTTATTTGAGGATATTGAGATGTTAACCGGCTGTCAAGCTTTGCACAAGTAAACAACGTATCAGAGATTTTAGATGCAAACCGATATAATCCGAAAATTTAAATCAAAATTGTAATCTTAAATATGAATCCAAATGTTACATCGAAACTTAAGTCTTCTATCTAAATGTTCAATCAAAATCTAAATGTTAAATCTAACCATGAATATTGACTCTAAATCTAAAAACTAAATCTAAATCTTATATCCAAATGCTAAATCTAAACCTAAATGTCCAATGTAAACCTAAAAATGAAATATAAATATAAATATTGAATCAAAATCTAAAATATAAATATAAATCTTAGATGTAAATCTAAAGGTAAATCGAAATTTAAATGTGAGTGTTAAATGCTCATGACTCATTAAGTTGAACGATGCGGACACGTTTGTTACTGGACACTTTCTAGTATGCTTAATTAACCCTTGGCGACATTGAATGTGTGAGTAATATGCAACTGTAATTATTTGATACTGATTAAGATTAATTTTAGAATTTTGATGACATGTTTTAAATAGGTTCAAATCCAATCTGCACTTTGTTAGAATATATAACAAATTGGACCAAGCTATATTTCTAACAAAGACAAATCATTATTTCTTCTAGATTTTCCAGAACAAAAATTTTAAAAGAAATTCAAAAGACTTTGAAATAAGATTTAAATTTAATTCTACAGATTTTCTAGATTTGCCAGAATATTTTTTTTGAATTTTAATCATAATAAGTTTGAAGAAATATTTCACAAATATTCTTCGTCGAAAAAACAGAAGCTAAAATGAAGAATTAAATTAGAATATATGTATTATTCTTTACAATAAAACATTTTTTTTACTTGAACATTGATTTAAATTGTCAGGAAAGAAGAGGAAGGAATTCAAAAGGTAAAAAGGTATATGTGTTTAAAAATCCTAAAATCATTTTTAAGGTTGTATTTTTTTCTCTAAAATTGTCTTTCTGAAAGTTATAAGAAGCAAAGTAAAAAAATGTATGAATTTATTTAAACAAGTGAAGACCAAGTCTTTAAAATATTTTCTTGGATTTTCAAATTCTATTTGAGTTTTGTCTCTCTTAGAATTAAAAATGTCGGGCAAAGCGAGACCAGCTTGCTAGTAAATAAATAAAATGTAAAAAATATTTGAGCTATTTTTAGAACAGGCCAGCGGGCTACTCATCTGGTCCTTACGGGCTATCTGGTGCCCGCGGGCACCGCGTTGGTGACCCCTGATGTATGGTAATCAACAGAAAGATATTGTTCTAACCCAAGGACTTCAAAGCGGAGAGAAGGCAGGATCTGCCCAATTTCCAGACGACCTCTTTTTGAACCTCCTTTTTGAACTGTTTTTACGAACTCTTTTTGAACTGTTTTACGAACTCTTTTTGAACTGACCTTTTCTAATAAAGGAGGACTTGTACAATCTTTCGCCGGAGCGTGGGTGACACTGTAAGAGGTTACAGGTCGACACGTTTCTCCTCAATTGAGCCAAATTGAATTCTGTCTCTGTTTGATTCTTTGCTTCTCGTCTTGTTTAACAGATGTCATCAGTGTTTGAACCTGACAGTGTTTTTGTGTCGGGTCTCCGCAGGTCTACGCCATCCTCGTGAGTCACCCGCCCCAGTCCAATGACCACCTGACTCCGACACCCGTTTCCTACACCGCAGGCTTCTACCGCATCCCTGTGGTCGGGCTCACCACTCGCATGTCCATCTACTCAGACAAGGTAAGTGAAGGCTGAGAAGGTGTTGAAGAGATACGGGCCGGGAGGGAAGAGGAACGCAGATGGACAAAGAGGCGGGGAGTCAGGAACTCCCCCGGGGCGACTTCAAAGGCTTCAAGCGTTAAACGGTCCATCACTGCCCATTAGAGGAGAAATGATTGAGTGAGTTAGCAGCTGGAAATAGAAAAAAACTCCATTTATATTGTCCTTGACCTGAATTTTGTTTTTATGAAGCTGCAACCACTTATAATTAAATTTTAAAGGCATCACATAAATAAAATCCCAAGTACCAACCTTTAAAAGCGGGAGCTATCAGATGTGATCATCCCACCTATCAGTCTTTGGTGTCCTGCCTGTATGTAATATTTTATGACTTCAAATGAGCACATTCAGGCTGCTGTAATGTTCAATTGTCAATCACAAGGGAGTTGGAGATCATACTGTAGCCAAAAAAGACCAGAAGGATTGTCAAAAAAATCCTTGAAATGTGTATCAGGTCAATAAATCAAGTTAATTGGCAAATGGGCCATTGGAAGCTGCACGTCTGGCGGCTTAAAAGGGACTCAAGTAAATCATTCTGCCGGATCTCGAGTTCCTCTCGAGTGATTGATGTCGTACTCGGTGTTCTCCATGTCTGTCCCATGCATTTTGGGCTTTTTAAACAATCTAGCCATTTGCATGTCGCAGTGGTTCAAATACAAAACCCAAAAGCAGTGAAGTTGTCACGTTGGTGTAAATGGTAAATAAAAAGAGAATACAACAAATCCTTTTCAACTTATATTCAATCGAATAGACTGCAAAGACAAGATATTTAATGTTGGAACTGAGAAACTAATTTTGTTTTTGCAAATAATCGTTAACTTGGAATTTATTGGCAGCAACACATTGCAAAAAAAGTTGTCACAGGGGCATTTTTACCACTGTGTTACATGGCCTTTCCTTTTAACAACACTCAGTAAAGGTTTGGGAACTGAGGAGACACATTTTTGAAGTTTTTCAGATGGAATTCTTTCCCATTCTTGCTTGATGTACAGCTTAAGTTGTTCAACAGTCCGGTGGTCTCCCTTGTGCTATTTTAGGCTTCATAATGCGCCACACATTTCCAATGGGAGACAGGTCTCGACTAGAGGAAGGCCACACTTTTTTACTACGAATCCAAGCTGTTGTAATGGGGCTTGGCGTTGTCTTGCTGAAATAAGCAGGGGCGTCCATGATAACGTTGCTTGGATGGCAACATATGTTGCCCCAAAACCTGTATGTACCTTTCAGCATTAATGGTGCCTTCACAGATGTGTAAGTTACCCATGCCTTGGGCACTAATACACCCCCATACCATCACACATGCTGGCTTTTGAACTTTGCTCCTACAACAGTCCGGATGGTTCTTTTCCTCTTTGGTCCGGAGGACACGACGTCCACAGTTTCCAAAAACAATTTGAAATGTGGACTCGTCGGACCACAGAACACTTTTCCACTCTGCATCAGTCCATCTTAGATGAGCTCAGGCCCAGCGAAGCCGGTGGCGTTTTTGGGTGTTGTTGATAAATGGCTTTGGCTTTGCATAGTACAGTTTTAACTTGCACTTACAGATGTAGCGACCAACTGTAGTTACTGACAGTGGTTTTCTGAAGTGTTCCTGGGCTCATGTGGCGATATCCTTTTCACACTGATGTCGGTTCATGCAGTCTGTTGGAATACATCTATTTCTCTTTGCATGTGTCTTTCACTGTGATGTTACTTCATGATTGTGTCACTCATGAACATTACATTGCTGTAAACAACGCTGTTACTTCATGATTGTGTTACTCATGAACATTACATTGCTGTAAACAACGCTGTTACTTCATGATTGTGTTACTCATGAACATTACATTGCTGTAAACAACGCTGTTACTTCATGATTGTGTCACTCATGAACATTACATTGCTGTAAACAACGCTGTTACTTCATGATTGTGTCACTCATGAACATTACATTGCTGTAAACAATGCTGTTACTTCATGATTGTGTCACTCGTGAACATTACATTGCTGTAAACAACGCTGTTACTTCATGATTGTGTCACTCATCAACATTACATTTCTGTAAACAATGCTGTTATTCCATGATTGTGTCACTCATGAACATTAAATCGTTGTAAACAACGCTGTTACTTCATGATTGTGTCACATATGAACATTAAATTGTTGTAAACAACGCTGTTACTTCATGATTGTGTCACATATGAACATTACATTGCTGTAAACAACGCTGTTACTCCATGATTGTGTCACTCATGAACATTAAATCGTTGTAAACAACGCTGTTACTTCATAATTGTGTCACATATGAACATTACATTGCTGTAAACAACGCTGTTACTTCATGATTGTGTCACTCATGAACATTATATTTCTGTAAACAACGCTGTTACTTCATGATTGTGTCACTCATGAACATTAAATTGTTGTAAACAACGCTGTTCATAATTGTGTCACTCATCAACATTACATTTCTGTAAACAACGCTGTTATTTCATGATTGTGTCACTCGTGAACATTACATTGCTGTAAACAATGCTGTTACTTCATGATTGTGTCACTCATGAACATTACATTGCTGTAAACAACGCTGTTACTTCATGATTGTGTCACGTATGAACATTACATTGCTGTAAACAACGCTGTTATTTCATGATTGTGTCACTCGTGAACATTACATTGCTGTAAACAATGCTGTTACTTCATGATTGTGTCACTCATGAACATTACATTGCTGTAAACAACGCTGTTACTTCATGATTGTGTCACTCATCAACATTACATTGCTGTAAACAACGCTGTTACTTCATGATTGTGTCACATATGAACATTACATTGCTGTAAACAACGCTGTTACTTCATGATTGTGTCACATATGAACATTACATTGCTGTAAACAACGCTGTTACTTCATGATTGTGTCACATATGAACATTAAATTGTTGTAAACAACGCTGTTACTTCATGATTGTGTCACTCATGAACATTAAATTGTTGTAAACAACGCTGTTACTTCATGATTGTGTCACATATGAACATTAAATTGTTGTAAACAACGCTGTTACTTCATGATTGTGTCACTCATGAACATTAAATTGTTGTAAACAACGCTGTTGCTTCATGATTGTGTCACATATGAACATTAAATTGTTGTAAACAACGCTGTTACTTCATGATTGTGTCACATATGAACATTAAATTGTTGTAAACAACGCTGTTACTTCATGATTGTGTCACTCATGAACATTAAATTGTTGTAAACAACGCTGTTGCTTCATGATTGTGTCACATATGAACATTAAATTGTTGTAAACAACGCTGTTGCTTCATGATTGTGTCACATATGAACATTAAATTGTTGTAAACAACGCTGTTACTTCATGATTGTGTCACATATGAACATTAAATTGTTGTAAACAACGCTGTTACTTCATGATTGTGTCACTCATGAACATTACATTGCTGTAAACAACGCTGTTACTTCATGATTGTGTCACTCATGAACATTAAATTGTTTTAAACAACGCTGTTGCTTCATGATTGTGTCACTCATGAACATTACATTGCTGTAAACAACGCTGTTACTTCATGATTGCGGCATGGCGTAGTGGGTAGAGCGCCCGTGTCAGAAACCTGAGGGTTGCAGGTTCGCTCCCCGCCTCTTACCATGCCGTTGTGTCCTTGGGCAGGACACTTCACCCTTGCCCCCGGTGCCGCTCACACCGGTGAATGAATGTTGAATGAATGATAGGTGGTGGTCGGAGGGGCCGTAGGCGCAAATTGGCAGCCACGCTTCTGTCAGTCTACCCCAGGGCAGCTGTGGCTACGAAAGTAGCTTACCACCACCAGGTGTGAATGAATGATGGGTTTTTAACATGTAAAGCGACTTTGGGTACTTAGAAAAGCGCTATATAAATCCCAGGTATTATTATTATTATTATTATGATTGTGTCACTCATGAACATTACATTGCTGTAAACAACGCTGTTACTTCATGATTGTGTCACTCATGAACATTACATTGCTGTAAACAACGCTGTTACTTCATGATTGTGTCACTCATGAACATTACATTGCTGTAAACAACGCTGTTACTTCATGATTGTGTCACTCATCAACATTACATTGCTGTAAACAACGCTGTTACTTCATGATTGTGTCACATATGAACATTACATTGCTGTAAACAACGCTGTTACTTCATGATTGTGTCACATATGAACATTACATTGCTGTAAACAACGCTGTTACTTCATGATTGTGTCACATATGAACATTAAATTGTTGTAAACAACGCTGTTACTTCATGATTGTGTCACTCATGAACATTAAATTGTTGTAAACAACGCTGTTACTTCATGATTGTGTCACATATGAACATTAAATTGTTGTAAACAACGCTGTTACTTCATGATTGTGTCACTCATGAACATTAAATTGTTGTAAACAACGCTGTTGCTTCATGATTGTGTCACATATGAACATTAAATTGTCGTAAACAACGCTGTTACTTCATGATTGTGTCACATATGAACATTACATTGCTGAAAACAACGCGGTCACTGTTATATAAGTTTGACGCAGCAGCTGGCTGACACGCTGGCTTTGAATCGGTTCTAAAGAATATCTTAGTTGTGAGCTAAATGGTAGAAACATGATTCTAGTGGATGTGAATTAAAGTCATCTTACCTTCATCTTACTTCCTTTTAAATCACATTTCTCGGCGAGCCGAGACGCGCCTATCGGTCGTGTCACTCTCCCAGGACAGAGTGACTTTGTGATGGGTGATGAGCCAAGAAGACCGCCAACGAGGAATCGTCGAACAAAAAGCTTTATTTGTTTCAGCGAGCCTCAGACTAGAACTGCAGTTTCCAGGAGAAAGAGTACGGGCCTGATTAGGGACGGCTGTCCTTAAATACCTTTTACACAAAGACAATAACTCCTTGTAATTCTAGCCTTAGGAGCCGGCCAGTCTGGACAAAGCCCAGTTTGTTGCTTGGCCAGTCATCCTATTTCCTCTGATCGTTTTGAGTCGGGTGACTTCCGACCCCTATCCTCTACTCCTACCTGTGAGGGCTTCCTACCAGATGTTGCTCATGTGTTTACACTTCTTCCTAAAATCCAAGCCTGCATTCCTTTAGGATTCCAATGTCCTGGGGGAAAGGGCCACCACTCTCTAGAGAGCTTGTGATGGACATTTGCACCTGATGCTATTTAAGGGCACATTTCCTAAATAAGATCATCTGTGACCAAAAATACAAATGCATGCTAGTTCACAATCATATAAGAAAATGGTACACGGTATAATTCACCACAAAGTGTTCCTACTGTGTATTTTAGCAGTAATATAATATTACAAAGACTGGACAATACTGTCTGATGACAAGACCTGACCTAGATTTGGAGATCACTTTGATTTAAATTAAACATGTTATTTATTTAATAATATATGGCATGCTGTAGAACTCATTTTAATTTCAGAATGCTGTCCTTTTTTCGAACAAAAACATTTTACTTCAGAAAATGTTTTCTTCCGATACGTGACGGATGTATTGAAGTGTTTCCATTATGAGTTCATTCACATCTTGTATAGGCCCTCATGAAGAAATCACTTGAGGCCAGACTCTATCAGTGAGTATTGTTGTAGTCTAATTTTTCATTTCTTGCAACTGACGTGAATTGTGACATGTACATTTTTCTTCTATGATTGTGAACTAGCATGCATTTGTATTTGGTCACAGGATCTTTTAGGGGATTATTCTATTAAGGAAATATGCCCTTAGATATCTTTGGGTGCAGATGTCCATCACAGCTCATCCAGAGAGTGATGGCTGTTGCCCACAGTGCATTGGGGAACTTAAAGGATAGCAGCAGTTGGAGTTTAGGAGGAAGTGTATATATAATAACGACATCTGGAAGGAGCCCCCACAGGTAGGAGTAGAGATGAGGGGTCGGAGCTCACCCGACTCAAACTGAGCAGAAGGATAAGTTCGGGAAATAGATTGACTGGCCAAACAACAAACTGGGCTTTGTCCAGACTGGCCGGCCCCAAGGTTAGAATTACAAAGAGTAAGGGTCTTTGTGTAAAAGGTATTTAAGGACAGTGGTCGGAGAGGACATCAGAAGAGTAATCTTTTGGATTGCCAGCTTTGCACAGATACAAAACTACAGATAAGTGTGTGATAATATATACATAATTATTCTAACACTTACTCAAATGGTTTCAATTCACGGTTAAAAAGGAGAGAAGAAAAAGAAGCTACGCTCAGGAACTAATTGAGCATGTTTTGGTAGACGGACATGATCAGAGGATAACTCACCAGGTGTGTTCAGCTACGTCACCATCATCTGCCTTGTTCTCCCCAGAGCATCCACCTGTCCTTCTGCGACCGTCCCCCCGTACTCCCCACCAAGCACACGTGTTTCGATCTGATGCGCGAGTTCAACTGGAACCACATCATTCCTGATCGTGAGCGACGACCACGAGGGGAGGGCCGCTCAGAAGAGGCTGGAGACCCTCCTGGAGGAGAGGGAAACCAAGGTGAGACGCTCCCAGAGGGTCTTAGACCTGAGGGGTCTTCTGTGTATATGATTGTTTCCCTCTCTGTTACGTGGCCACATCTCTCTCTCACCATTGTGTAATCGTTGCTAACATTCAAGAGACATCAACAGCGTCTAATGTGGTCCACTCTTGACAAAAGTGTGTGCGTTTATTTGCTCATCTTCACATTGCTTTTCACCATAGTCCGAAATTATCCCATGTCTCTCAGTATTGGAGCCAAATAGGTGACTTTGACGTGTGAGGCTTTACAAACCATCAACGACACGTTACTGTGGGAGTCATTTTCCACTTAGGCCATGTCTACACTAAGCCGGATAACCCCTTAAACGAATAATCATTTAGCCTAAGCTCCGTTTCAGCCACACTAAACCAGCGTTTAAGGTAACCCTCCTCGGACACAGGTATTTCTTGAATTTCCGGCTCTTAGCTTTGTATGGACTCATTGATCGTTTACAAACTGAGTTCGGATAGGAAGTGACGTCAGAAAGACCACGCCCCACACAGGAAGTGACGTCAGAAAGTAACGCGCCACAGCCAGCTTCATAATAAAGCGGTTTCGTAACTCAGAGGTAACCACTGGAAATATGGAGGCGAGTCATCCAGACATGCCCGTGTTTCTCCTTCCGTCTGTACATATGCTTGTGGAAATCACACATGAATACTTTAAGACAGGGGTGTCCAAAGTGCGGCCCCGGGGGCCATTTGCGGCCCGCAGCTAATCGTTTACCGGCCCGCCACACATTCTGGAAATAATATTGTAAAAATAAAAAAGAACATTAAAAAAAGTGGAATGAGGTGAAATCTAACGAGAGAAAGTTGCAATGTTGACACAAAAGCTGCCATGCAGGCCGTTTTTTTTTGTCTTTTGTCTTTCTTCATTTTTATTTTAAATAAATAAAAAAATGATAAATTATTTATTTTTATTTTCATGCCATTGCTCAAAAAATAATAATAATGACAAAAAAATCCATGTTATAATGAATTATTTTCAGGGCTCCAATTACTTCAAATATTTCACTTTAAAATGTTTTATGTGGTAAATATTGCATATATTGTGTAGGAGCCATATAAAAACATCAAAGTTTTCTTTGACAAAAGCGCATAAAACAAACAAAATAATAGTCCCAGCATAAAATGGACAGATGTATCTGAATTTGATCTCGTAACTTAAGTGTTGAAAGTAAAAGAAAAACCTAGTAAAAAATGTATCACTTTATGAGTGGGGCACCTTTGGATCCCAAATATATTTAGTGACTTTTTATTTATCTTTTCACTGTGATTACTCAAAAATATGAAATAATTCAAATCAATGGTGTCCTGCATTATTGATCTTTTAGGGCTCTAATTACTAAATACTGCATATTTCAGTTTTACTATAAAAAAAACTAAGTTGTTTTTGACAGAAAAGCCATAAAACATTTTTTTTTTATTTGTATTACTTTATATCAACTTGAAGTTGATATAGAGATTTACTGTAAGCGTTAAATAATTAAAAAATAAAAATAATCTGACTCATTTTTTTACATTTTAATGACTGAGACCGATTATGGTCCCCGGGACCCCTAAAGGTAAAATAAATTTAAAAAAACATATATTTTGTTATGGTTTGAAAATGAAAAATATCAAAATGGCCCCCACATGCTTTAATTTTTCCGTGTGCGGCCCTCGGTGGAAAAAGTTTGGACACCCCTGCTTTAAGAGAAAGCGATTGCAGCTATTTGGGATACAACACTTCTCAGACGGCAAGAGGACTTTCCAATGTCCGGCCGGGTCAGCTGTGATTCTACTTACCGAAAAACTTTGTCCATTTTTCCAAGGGGAGACAACGAGAATGCGGGCTCCCGTGGATGTGATACAAAAAGGTAGCGTGTGCTTAGAGTATTACCTGGCCAATGAGGGAAGACTACGGAAAACGGCGAATGCTTTTGGACTGGCAAAAGCAGACTGTATCAGTTATTGTCCACCATGTATGTCGTGGACTCAACGTCTAGGTCCTGTTGCGTCAGACCAGTTCTTCCTCCAAGGGAATCTAAGTTACTGGTCAATTCCAAATTCTTTCGATGACATATATGCTGAGTAAGAAGGACCATCAAGACAGAATTGGAATATTTTCAAGTTTATACCAAAGCTTTAGGAGATCAGCTTAACCAATACATTCATATCGGCTGCTCTAGTTGATCTGGCATTCCAAGGGGAAAACCAACTTCTTTTCACACAAAGAAAACCCCCATCTCCTCCTCGCACCACTGATAAGAAACCAGTGGGGGAGGTCTTCACATTCCAACGTAAGACACAAAACAGACACAAGAGAAACTAGTACATACTTGCCAACCCTCCCGTTTTTAGCGGGAGAATCCCGGTATTCAGCGCTTCTCCCGACAACCTCCCGGCAGAGATTTTCTCCCGACAAACTCCCGGTATTCAGCCGGAGCTGGAGGCCACGCCCCCTCCAGCTCAATGCGGACCTGAGTGGGGACAGCCGTTCTCACGTCCGCGTTCCCAGCAGCTTGCCTGCCCAATGACGTCATAACATCTACGGCTTTTAGAGAGTAGAGTGCACAACGAGGAGAGAGAGTTCTTGGTTTCTTATTTGGGTTTATGGTTAGGCAGTTTCAATAACGTCCTCCCAGCGCGGTAACAACACACAACAACAGCAGTCACGTTTAGTCTACCGCAAAGCAGTTCGTCTGCCGTAAACAGCAATGTTGTGACACTCTTAAACAGGACAATACTGCCACCTACTGGATAGCCTGCAGAACACTGAAATTCAAGTATGTCTTTTATTTGTATGTATTATAAAATAAAATAAAAAATTAAAAAAAATATATAGCTAGAATTCACTGAAAGTCAAGTATTTCATACATACATATATATATATATATATATATATATATATATATATATATATATATATATATATATATATATATATAATATATATATATATATATATATATATATATATATATATATATATATATATATATATATATATATATAATATATATATATATATATATATATATTATATATATATATATGAAATACTTGATTTGGTGAATTCTAGCTGTATATGTCAAGTATTTCACACATATATATATATATATATATATATATATATATATATATATATATAATATATATATATATATATATATATATAATATATATATATATATATATATATATATATATAATATATATATATATATATATATATATATATATATATATATATATATATATATATATATATATATATATATGAAATACTTGATTTGGTGAATTCTAGCTGTAAATATACTCTCCTCTTAACCACGCCCTTAGCTTATTTGTATGTATAATAAAATAGAAAATAAAATAAAAATATATATATAGCTAGAATTCACTGAAAGTCAAGTATTTCATACATATATATATATATATATATATATATATATATATATATATATATATATATATAATATATATATATATATATATATATATATATGAAATACTTGATTTGGTGAATTCTAGCTGTATATGTCGAGTATTCCACACACACATATATATATATATATATATATATATATATATATATATATATATATATATATATATATATATATATATATATATATATATATATATATATATATATATATATATATATATATATGAAATACTTGATTTGGTGAATTCTAGCTGTAAATATACTCTCCTCTTAACCACGCCCTTAGCCCCCCCCCCCCCCCCCCCCCCCCCTCTAGTCCATTGGAGGTCTCACGGTTGGCAAGAATGAACTAGTAAAATATAAAAAGGAAAAGTACTAGCTACTCTAAACATGGCTATGTAAAAAGAAAGAACTCTTAAACATGAATGCATCCTTCCACAGTCCAGCGTATATAAAGCCACCAAAAAGGAATGGACAATGAAGGTGAAGGAAAAAGAGTGAGGAGTGTCCTGACCAGATATCTAGATCCCTAGATTGATTAATGCTAAACGTTCTTTATCACATTGTTTACGTGTCCATTAAAGATGTGATTAATTTATGACGTCTCAGGTGTGATTCACTACAATAGTCACACTGGATTCCAGTTCATTGAAATACCACAACACTGGATATTGTTCATATAAGTTACATTTAAGAACTTGCACACAAAGCAACACTGGAGGTGACTATGACGTGCGCATTTCCCGCGCATGCGTACTACGTCGCTTTTCCCCGGCTGACGGAGCGGGTGAGGGGGTCTTAAACGACCATTGCGTGTGTGGATTTACCTTGGATAACCTTAGCCGGCTTAGTGTAGAAGGAGCCTTAGTGCTTTTGTGTTTATCGTTTTGGGTCCTTTTACATAATGCTGATGCATGTGTTGCTCTGAGCACTGAAACGCTGACGTTTCCCGACTCAGAACTGGCTGGATGACACAAAAAGGGTCTCAGAGGACGGGAAGAAAAGCAGTTTAATAAGCAGAAACGACCCCGGGGGGGTGCGTTGCATTCTTTACACTCTCGTTGTCACTCTCTGGGCTTCTTTTGCTGTAATTGTGTATCAAGAGTGAAATGAGTCCCGATTGGGGAGGTTGAATTAAATCTGAAGGCGAAGACGCGACCAGTACGACTGGCACTCGAGGCAATTAACAGGAAGGCTGTGAGAGCTGTTGAAACAAGTGACCTGGAACACCGCTGATTAACGCTGATTAACACAAGGCTGTTTTTTCCTCTCAACACACCGGGTAGTGCTTCTTGTTATTTTTAATGCTACTGATGACGTCAGCACGCTCACTTCCTGCATTAGAGAGGAGACATAAATTTACTCAGACCCCAGGAAGTTCTCTTTATGCATGGGTAAGTTCTGGATTCCAGAATGAAGCTCAATGAATGAACCTTCCCAACTATGGATTATTTGACACGGATGCTAATTGATGCATCATTTGACAATAACCCTAGGGTTAGGGTTAGGGTTACCCTAAACCTAACCCTAACCCTAACCCATACTTGCCAACCCTCCCGTTTTTAGCGGGAGACTCCCGGTATTCAGCGCCTCTCCCGACAACCTCCCGGCAGAAACGTTCTCCCGACAAACTCCCGGTATTCAGCCGGAGCTGGAGGCCACGCCCCCTCCAGCTCAATGCGGACCCGAGTGGGGACGGCCTGTTCTCACGTCCGCTTTCCCACAATATAAACAGCTTGCCTGCCCAATGACGTCATAACATCTAGGGCTTTTATAGAGTGCACAACTGCGCACACAACAAGGAGACGAAGCAGAAGAACGAGGAAGTTACAGACATGGCGACGACGCCGTCGACGAGCAAGATGAAGAACTACGCTTGCAGGTTCCAAAACGAACGGAAACAAGAATTTCAGTTCATCCAGGACAGTTCGAAGGGGGAGGGGTATGTAATTATGTTGCCTGTACATTTTGTAGAACAGACTTCTCCATTGAACACGGTGGCCGAAATGATATACTCAGACATGAACGGAGAAGTTAAACAGGACAATGCTGCCATCTACTGGATAGCCTCCGGAACACTGAAATTCAAGTATTTATTTTATTTATATGTATAATAAAATATATATATATATAGCTAGAACTCACTGAAAGTCAAGTATTTCATACATATATATATACATATATATATATATATATATATATATATATATATATATATATATATATATATATATATATATATATATATATATATATATATATATATATATATATATATATATATAGGGATGATGTTTGATAAGGAATTATCGAGTTCGAGCCTATTATCGAATCCTCTTATCGAATCGATTCCTTATCGATTCTCTTATGGAGTCCAGACAGGTTGTTGTATATGGAAAAAAACACACAATATTTGGTTTAACAAAAGCTCACTTTTATTATATAATAAAAAATTAAATCTAATAAATAAATAAATATTGACTGTTACCCACCTAAAAAAATAAAATAAAATAAATAAATATTGACTGTTGTTACCCAAAGTATATTAAGTGTGATTTTTCAGAGAAACAAATATATACAGTAACACAAAAACAACCTGTCTCTGTGATCACTATAGGTGTATAAATAATAATATAGTGTTAAATAAAATCAGTCCCTTGGGCACAAAACTGAAAATAATACAGCTCTCCAAATAGTGCACTTCTGCTGCTATTGGAACATAACTGTTTGTTATGATGCTTTGACATTTTTGCACTTTATTTCTTTATTGAAAGAACATTCTATGAAGAGAAAAGTTCTTTGCAAATGTGGTTACAATGCTAATAAACGAAAAGTTAAAGCTAAAAAAAGAAATACACTTTATTGAGTTAACATTATTTCTCTATGGGGGAAAAATGTTATGAGCTAGAGAATATAACAACTACACTACCCAGCATGCAACGGGAGTTACGAGCATGCGCGGTAGCCCCGAAAAGTGTTGCATGTTGCCACGCTGTGAAAGTAAACGTCAAGAACTCAGCCAACACGCCTCGTCTGTATTATTTATAATTAGACAAACACATCTACAGTGTCATTTTGTTTTGTTTACAAGGAAAGAAAAACAAAAGTTAAAAAAGGGAGATATGTTGTATATATATGTATGTGCTGCGGTTGCTTTAAGAACGTTGCGACAGCTGCCGTAAAGGAGGTGCGTTGCTAGCCTGGTTGCTATGTTTCCGGTTGGTGGTAAAAGTGTTCGTCATGTGTTTTACCCTGCTAAAATCTCTCAGTAAAGTTATTCATTGGATTATAGCTTTTGTTTTGAACTTTATTACACCTTGGAGCGCTTTTTCCCGTCCATTGTTTTCCTGCTTTTCGCTATCTGCGCCTAATGACTGAGCTACGTGACGTCATTTATTGTGATGTCCCACGGAGCATTTCTGGTCGGGACGGGATTCGAATAAAGAATCAACTCTTTTCCTTTACTATAGTGGTCTCGATAACGGGTACCGGTTCCCAAAAAGGGATTCGAGTCCGAGGACTCGGTTCTTTTCTTATCAAACAACCGGGAAAACCGGTTTCGAGTATCATCCCTATACATATATATATATGAAATACTTGAGTTGGTGAATTCTAGCTGTAAATATACTCTCCTCTTAACCGCGCCCCCCCAACCACGCCCACACCCACACCCACGGAGGTCTCAAGGTTGGCAAGTATGCCCTAACCCTAACCTTTTTAGTTGAATATGTGGTTACAAAAACATGTTCTGATGTTGTGAAGTTTGCCTGTAACGAGGGTTGTCCCGATACTTACACTTACACTTAGACTTAGACTTAGACAAACTTTATTGATCTACAAGGGAAATTGATCCCAATATCGGTATAGCTCGGTTG
>NC_084751.1:44717925-44920425 GCF_033978785.1 Entelurus aequoreus
ACCCTGCTCCCAGTGCCACCCGCACTGGTTTAAAGGTAACTTAGATATTGGGTTTCACTATGTAAAGTGCTTTGAGTCACTAGAGAAAAAGCGCTATATAAATATAATTCACAATATTTTGTTACCGGTACCAAAATGTATTTTGAAACTTTTCGATACCATTCGATAATTTTCTAAATAAAGGGGGAAAAAATGGCATTATTGGCTTTATTTTAACAAAAAATCTTAGGGTACATGAAACATATGTTTATTATTGTCATTTAGTCCTTAAATAAAATAGTGAACATACTAGACAACTTGTCTTTTAGTAGTAAGTAAACAAACAAAGACTCCTAATTAGTCTGCTGACGTACGCAGTAACATATTGTGTCATTTATACACCTATTATTTTGTCAACATTATTAAGGACAAGCTGTAAAAATGTATTATTAATCTACTTGTTCATTTACTGTTAATATCTGCTTATTTTCTGTTTTAACATATTCTATCTACACTTCTGTTCAAATGTAATAATCACTTATTCTTCTCTTCTTTGGATACTTTACATTAGTTTTGGATGATACCACACATTTAGGTATCGATTCGATACCAAGTAGTTACAGGATCATACATTGGTCATATTCAGAGTCCTCATGTGTCCAGGGACGTATTTACTGAGTTTATAAACATAATATGAATTTTTTAAAGAGGAAAAAAGATTTTGTGACGATAAAACATCGATATAATCATAGTAGTATCGACTAGATACTCTCTTGTACTTGGTAACATTACAGTGGATGTCAGGTGTAGATCCACCCATGGCATTTGTGACGCCGGTGAGCTATTGTATCCTCCTACGGTGTGTAGTGAAGCATGTTTAGCTATTCCTCGTCATGCAGTGATAATGATACTGGTAAGAAAACTACTTTATTTGTCACCATGAAGACGGAGATTAGTGATTTAGAAGTAGCTAAAACACTGCTGACTGTTGATGAATGTTAGCTTCTAGCTAGCTAGCCATGTCTTAAAGCACCTCTTCCTGAGGGCGTTTCAGTGTTACAACTTCACCTTTATCTTTACTTTTTAAGCCAAAATGCGTCCGTTCTCCCTTTTCTGTCTACAAACTGTGTGTGCTTGTAAGTACTCAGTGTGTGCGCGCTGCCGAACATGCTCCTCTGCTCGTAAAACCAGCAATGTCACGACGTGACGACGCGCCAAACGGAGTACAGTACCGTTTTTTTGATTAATTAGAACCGCGATACTTTACTAGTACTGTACAACCTTACCTGTAACAGAGGCCAGCCAGTGTGGCTTTTAGCTCGGTGGTCAGCACGCTTGCCTCTCATGGTGGCGACCAGGGTTCAAACCCCATGCGGGGTGGGGTAAAGAATCCACCTGGATTACATACTTTAGTATCATTTGTAATCAGTTGTTTACGTAGTGTTGTCCAGTTAAAAGCTACCATTGTATTGAAATTAAATGTGTAATGCAGAAGTAGTACAACACAATATATATATATATTGTTCATCCAATCACACACATTTGGGAGCCAAATATGTCATAAAATGTACTAAATCTATTTCAGGCAGCATGGGACAAAGTTATGTTCAAGTTTTACTTTTGGATCTGAAAATGACATAATTGTAGTGCATTAAAGGAACCTTCATTAAAGAGGCGTTAGTAGTTTTGAAAGACAGCGGAGGCTTAACCCCCACTAGTTCTATAATGATAGTTATTATGATAATGATCTATTATTATGATTATTATTATCCACTAATGAGAATTCTGCATCACCGCGACCGCCGAAAGGGACAAGTGGTAGAAAAAGGATGTATGGATGTATAATTCTGCATGAATATACCTGGCACTATGGAGTAAAGGGGCACTTGACGGATGTATAATTATATTTAAGTGAATAATGACACGTCGTATGATTAATGAAACTCACATTCTGGAGTTACGTTAGCGCAGGGGTCACCAACCTTTTTGAAAGCAAGAGCTACTTCTTGGGTAGTGATTAATGCGAAGGGCTACCAGTTTGATACACACTTAAATAAATTGCCAGAAATAGCCAATTTGCTCAATTTACCTTTAACTCTATGTTATTATTAATAATTAACGATATTTACACTTAATTGAACGGTTTAAAAGAGGAGAAAACACGAAAAAAATGACAATTAAATTTTGAAACATAGTTTATCTTCAATTTTGACTCTTTAAAATTCAAAATTCAACCGAAAAAAAAGAAGAGAAAAACTAGCTAATTCGAATCCTTTTGAAAAAATTTAAAAAAGAATTTATGGAACATCATTTGTAATTTTTCCTGATAAAGATTAATTTTACAATTTTGATGACATGTTTTAAATAGGTTAAAATCCAATCTGCACTTTGTTAGAATATATAACAAATTGGACCAAGCTATATTTCTAACAAAGACAAATCATTATTTCTTCTAGATTTTCCAGAACAAAAATTTTAAAAGAAATTCAAAAGACTTTGAAATAAGATTTAAATTCGATTCTGCAGATTTTCTAGATTTGCCAGAATAATTTTTTTGAATTTTAATCGTAATAAGTTTGAAGAAATATTTCTCAAATATTCTTCGTCGAAAAAACAGAAGCTAAAATGAAGAATTAAATTAAAATGTATTGATTATTCTTTAAAATAAAAAAAATAAATTTGCTTGAACATTGATTTAAATTGTCAGGAAAGAAGAGGAAGGAATTTAAAAGGTAAAAAGGTATATGTGTTTAAAAATCCTAAAATCATTTTTAAGGTTGTATTTTTTCTCTAAAATTGTCTTTCTGAAAGTTATAAGAAGCAAAGTAAAAAAAAAATGAATGAATTTATTTAAACAAGTGAAGACCAAGTATTTAAAATATTTTCTTGGATTTTCAAATTCTATTTGAGTTTTGTCTCTCTTAGAAGTAAAAATGTCGGGCAAAGCGAGACCAGCTTGCTAGTAAATAAATACAATTTAAAAAATAGAGGCAGCTCACTGGTAAGTGCTGCTATTTGAGCTATTTTTAGAACAGGCCAGCGGGCTACTCATCTGGTCCTTACGGGCTACCTGGTGCCCGCGGGCACCGCGTTGGTGACCCCTGCGTTAGTGTTTCGGGCTACACAAAGCGTTTATATACAGCTTGTCCCCATTAGGGTCACGGTTGTGCCAAAGTCTAAACACAAACACGAATACCAACATTAAACAAGCTCAGGTGCAACACAACAAGTCAATGCATTTAAATTGTATTTCTCTGTGCGACATAAATCAAACTTGCACGATAACGTTACCCTAAACCCAACGTTGTGCTTTGTTCTACAAACCCCGTTTCCATATGAGTTGGGAATGGTGTTAGATGTAAATATAAACGGAATACAATGATTTGCAAATCCTTTTCAACCCATATTCAGTTGAATATGCTACAAAGACAACATATTTGATGTTCAAACTTATAAACTTTTTTTTTTTGTGCAAATAATCATTAACTTTAGAATTTGATGCCAGCAACACGTGACAAAGAAGTTGGGAAAGGTGGCAATAAATACTGATAAAGTTGAGGAATGCTCATCAAACACTTATTTGGAACATCCCACAGGTGAGCAGGCAAATTGGGAACAGGTGGGTGCCATGATTGGGTATAAAAGTAGATTCCATGAAATGCTCAGTCATTCACAAACAAGGACGGGGCGAGGGTCACCACTTTGTCAACAAATGCGTGAGCAAATTGTTGAACAGTTTAAGAAAAACATTTCTCAACCAGCCATTGCAAGGAATTTAGGGATTTCACCTTCTACGCTCCGTAATATCATCAAAGGCTTCAGAGAATGTGGAGAAATCACTGCACGTACGCAGCTAAACCCGTGACCTTCCATCCCTCAGGCTGTACTGCATCAACAAGCCACATCAGTGTGTAAAGGATATCACCACATGGGCTGAGGAACACCTCAGAAACCCACTGTCAGTAACTACAGTTGGTCGCTACATCTGTAAGTGCAAGTTAAAACTCTCCTATGCAAGGCGAAAACCGTTTATCAACAACACCCAGGAATGCCGTCGGCTTCGCTGGGCCCGAGCTCATCTAAGATGGACTGATGCAAAGTGGAAAAGTGTTCTGTGGTCTGACGAGTCCACATTTCAAATTGTTTTCGGAAACTGTGGACGTTGTGTGCTCCAGGAACAAAGAGGAAAAGAACCATCCGGATTGTTCTAGGCGCAAAGTGTAAAAGGCAGCATGTGTGATGGTATGGGGGTGTATTAGTGGCCAAGACATGGGTAACTTACACATCTGCGAAGGCACCATTAATGCTGAAAGGTACATACAGCTTTTGGAGCAACATATGTTGCCATCCAAGCAACGTTATCATGGACGCCCCTGCTTATTTCAGCAAGACAATGCCAAGCCACGTGTTACATCAACGTGGCTTCATAGTAAAAGAGTGCGGGTACTAGACTGGCCTGCCTGTAGTCCAGACCTGTCTCCCGTTGAAAATGTGTGGCGCTTTACGAACCCTAAAATAGCACAACGGAGACCCCCGGACTGTTGAACAACTTAAAGGCCTACTAAAATGATTTTTTTTTATTTAAACAGGAATAGCAGAACCATTCTATGTGTCATACTTGATCATTTCGTGATATTGCCATATTTTTGCTGAAAGGATTTAGTAGAGAAAATTGACGATAAAGTTTGCAACTTTTGCTCGCTGATAAAAAAAAGCCTTGCCTGTACCGGAAGTAGCGTGACGTCACAGGAGCTAGTATTCCTCACAATTCCCCGTTGTTTATAATGGAGCGAGAGAGATTCGGAGCGACAAAGCGACGATTACCCCATTAATTTGAGCGAGGATGAAAGATTCGTAGATGAGGAACGTGAGAGTGAAGGACTAGAGAGGCAGTGATGGACGTATCTTTTTTCGCTCTGACCGTAACTTAGGTAGAAGCTGGCTCATTGGATTCCACACTCTCTCCTTTTTCTATTGTGGATCACGGATTTGTATTTCAAACCACCTGGGATACTATATCCTCTTGAAAATGAGAGTCGAGAACGCGAAATGGGCATTCACAGTGACTTTTATCCCCACGACAATACATCGGTGACACACTTAGCTACTGAGCTAACGTGCTAGCATCGTTCTCAAATGCAGACAGAAACAAAATAAATAAACCCCTGACTGGAAGGATAGACAGAAGATCAACAATACTATTAAACCATGTACATGTAACTACACGGTTAAAAATTCTCAGCCTGGTAAGGCTTAACAATGCTGTTGCTAACGACGCTAAGGCTAATTTAGCAACTTAGCAACCGGACCTCACAGAACTATGATAAAAACATTAGCGCTCCACCTACGCCAGCCAGCCCTCATCTGCTCATCAACAGCCGTGCTCACCTGCGTTCCAGCGATCGACGGCGCGACGAAGGACTTCATCCGTGGGTTTGGCGGCAAGCATCGGCTAGGCGTAGTAAGTAGTCCTTGTTGTGTTGCTGTAAGTATTGTACTTAGCCGCTAATACACCGATCGATCCCACCTACAACGTTCTTCTTTGCAGCCTCCATTGTTCATTAAACAAATTGCAAAAGATTCACCAACACAGATGTCCAGAATACTGTGGAATTTTGTCGAAGAAAACAAGAGGTTTTTGTATCGGTTCGATGGGGTCCAACCACTTCCGTGGATTTTGTGACGTCACGCGCATAAATCATATCCAAAGGAGTTTTTCAACCGGAAGTGTGGCGGGAATTTTAAAATGTCACTTTATAAGTTAACCCGGCCGTATTGGCATGTGTTGCAATGTTAAGATTTCATCATTGATATATAAACTATCAGACTGCGTGGTCGCTAGTAGTGGCTTTCAGTAGGTCTTTAAGCTGTACATCAAGCAAGAATGGGAAAGAATTCCACCTGAGAAGCTTCAAAAATGTGTCTCCTCAGTTCCCCAACCTTTACTGAGTGTTGTTAAAACAGGGGTGGGCAATTAATTTTTACCGGGGGCCGCATGAGCAACCCGAGCACTGCTGGAGGGCCACATCCACAATATTTCAATTAAATTTTGCTCAATATTATTTTTGATATATACCGTAAGATAAATAATAATAATAATAATAATTAATAATAATAGTAATACTTCAACATAGTGTGTGTAACAGCATTCCATGACTAATATAAATAAATTAACATTAATAATAAATGACAGTAAAATAAGCACACGTATGACTGAGGAGTCATAGTGTAACTTTGTGTGGTGTTTGAGTTGTCCGACTTTTTGTGTGGCCATAAACGCACCAGTGGTTTAGTGCTATGCGTGTTGGTGACAGATGACAAGTTGGTTTTGGCCTGGTTTGTACGGCAGAAAATGACTAGTTTTTCCAGATAGAAGTGTTTTATTCATGTTTTTGGTGTGGTTATGGCCGAATATAAACAGTTTTGCTCAATAAAGTGATGGATATAATTCCTGGCCTCGAAGCATCTCGATAGACGTTACAATAATTGAACGGTGTTCAATTGAACGGTGTTGACGAACACCATTAGGGCCGCTTGTTGTCACTGTCACTCAAAGTTGCATTGCAAAATTACACAGAATAAATATGTTTATTTTGTTTAGAATTCAGATGGGATTTGATTTGGTGCGTGGCATATATTTGCTGCGCGCAGCGGACGCTTGAGCAGTGCGCAATTGCGCAGGCGCGCACCTTAGAGGGAACGTTGCTTGGCAGTCCATGTCTTGTTGGAAACACGCCATTCCTCATCAACTTTTCTCTTTTTAGCGTTTCGGGTGTAAAGCGTGCATCACTTGTCGCTGCATGTGCACCTTCACTCGCAGGTTACACACGGACACACGCCCATAAATAATACTTTTCAAAATAAAAGCAGCACAGTTGTATTGCGCGCACGACATAGATGTTTTTTCAACTTTATTTTGTAATTTGCGATTGCAGCTGTTCACATTCGCTCACAATCACGCACACGCATACGTCCACACGGAAGTAATACAAATAACGATTTTCAAAACAAAAGCAGCACCGTTGTATTGCACACTCGACATAGATACTTTTTTAAATTTATTTTGTAATTTATAATTGGCCTCACGCGGGCTGGACAGGGACGCACAAAGGGCCGGATGTGGCCCGCGGGCCGCAGAATGCCTAGGTCTGTGTTAAAAGGAAAGGCCATGTAACACAGTGGTGAACATGCCCTTTCCCAACTACTTTGGCACGTGTTGCAGCCGTGAAATTCTACGTTAATGATTATTTGCAAAAAAATAAATAAAGTTTATGAGTTTGAACATCAAATATGTTGTCTTTGTAGCATATTCAATTGAATATGGCTTGAAAAGGATTTGCAAATCATTGTATTCCGTTTATATTCACATCTAACACAATTTCCCAACTCACATGGAAACGGGGTTTGTAAATGGATTCCAAATGCCAATCACTCACTACTGCCAGGTTGTTACTGTAATAAGTGTATTGATATTGGTCAAACACTAATAACCTTTATGATGGGATCACTTAAGTTCAATTGTAAAAGCCCTACAATACTCCAGTGCTTTTATGTGATGTGAAATAATAACGATTCGGACCGCCGCCTCATCTCGTTCCGCTCTAATTAAGAGAGGAATATTCGTGGCTAATCACTTTAGTTGGCCTCGCTGATGCAGTAAATTTGCCAGCTATATTTAGCGACGTGGCGAGCCGTGAGCGAGGTCACTTAGTCGCGGGGGGATCGCTGACACCACCAGCAGAGAGGCTCTGGACACGGCGGACTTAGTCACCGAGCAAAACTGACTAACGCCACATTAAATATTGACGCACGAATGTGGCGACTAAAATAGAGCACTTGGGTGGGGAAAAAAAAAAAAAATGGAGAAATATGGTTTCTTTTTTTTCCCTGTAATGTGCTTAAAGATAAATGCTCTCAACACTTAACTTAATCATTCACATGGCATGAATATTTCAAAATGCAACATAGCATGTTTCTGCTGAAACATTCATTGTACTTGGCAATTTTACTGCTTTTAGCTTTGGATGCATATATTATCCATCTTTTAAAACACCCCTGATTGGTGGTGTTTAAGATGTAAATAATAAAATGCATTCGCCGTTTGTTTCCAATGGGAAAATATGAAGAAATTGGAATAACATGAAAAGATTGCGAGTTACATTGTTAGTCTTGTTTGAGTAAACGTGGTGTTGACGCACAATCTGTGTTGACGTTGTTTAAAAGGGGGTGGGGGTGGGGCACGTACCCACAATGCAGTGGGGTGTGAGCTACTGGACGACGCCAGGCTGCTGTGCAGAAGGTCCTATGAAGCAGAAAGATGCTGCGTGTTCCTGCAGAGTAGCTCTCCAGCTTAAGAGCACCCGGAGTGGCGGCAGCTCCGGTCCAATAGGCCAAGCTCGCTAAACTGATGACATTCAAGCTACCGTATTTTTCCGACTATAAGGCGCACTTAAAATCCTTTCATTTTCTCAAAAATCAACGGTGCGTCTAAAGTACGGCATCATTCTGGTTGTGCTTACCGACCTCGAAGCAACTTTATTTGGTACATGGTGTAATGATAAGTGTGACCAGTAGATGGCAGTCACACAAAAGAGATATGTGTAAACTACAAAATGACGCCAGTGTCTATATATATATATAATATATATATACATATATATATATACATATATATATATATATAATATATATATATCTTTTTTCCTGACCTAACCTATATATATATATATATATATATATAATATATATATATATATATATATATATATATATATATATATATATATATATATATATATATATATATATATATATATATATATATATATATATATATATATATATATATATATATATAGGTTAGGTCAGGAAAAAAGACGGATGCTATTTCATCCCTACAAGCCTGTTTTTGTTGTTTTTTTCTCACTCTTAATGATATATATATTGGTTAGGTCAGGAAAAAACACGGATTCAATTTCCTCCCTACAAGCCTGTTTTGCAGGTTTCCCTGCTCTTCAGGGGATTTTATTGAAGCGGCCCCTCAAGAAACCTGCAAAACAGGCTTGTAGGGATGAAATAGCCCCTGTGCTTTTTCCTGACCGAACAAATATATATATATATATATATATATATATATATATATATATATATATATATATATATATATATATATATATATATATATATATATATATATATATATATATATAACTCATGGAAACACAAAGTTTTGTGATAACTTAGATACAATTATTCTGACAATTATACCTAGAAATGTGGTTTCATTTACTCTTTCAATGTCTATTTGTATTTGTGTTTGACTTTCCCTTCTACTGTTACCAAATAGCATTCTTTTAGTTTTACTGAGGTTTAAGGATAGTCGGTTTTTGTCAAACCATCTTTTTAATTTGTTCATTTCTTCTGTTATTTGTATTCGTCCACGAATACGATGTTTGGAGTGGATTTTACGGGGCTCACTGTGACATTCGCGACACAAACTCATAACGTAGATCAGGGGTCACCAACGCGGTGACCCCTGCTTGGCACTCAGCATCAAGGGGTTGGAATTGGGGGTTAAATCACCAAAAATTATTCCTGGGCGTGGCCACCGCTGCCGCTCACTGCTCCTCTCACCTCCCAGGGTGTGGAACAAGGGGATGGGTCAAATGCGGAGGACAAATTTCACCACACCTAGTGTGTGTGTGTGACAATCATTGGTACTTGAACTTTAACTTTAGAGCTCGATACACTGCAAAAAGTGAAATCTAAGTAAGATGAAATATGTCAAATAAGGGTGATATTTGCTTCTTTTCTGTATGGTAAGAGAATTCTTCTCTCCAAGCAGATTTTATGTTAGAGTGTTTTACTTCTTTTTTTCTTCTCTTCCTACACAAAGTCTCACGTCCCCTTTCAGGACCGGGAAAGAATGGGAAAAAACACTTCTCCACAAATACCATATTGTATGGTATTATCATATTGTGTCTTCGTTTTTGGGTGGAAGTTTGAAAAAATGTGTTTAAGGATTGGTTTGTTTATGAAGCTTGATGTGGTTTCTGTTATTTTAGGAGAGTTCGTTGACAGTCATGATTTAGTCCATTTAATTATAGTACTCGGTAAAATATTCATTTTTAAGGCCAAAAACAGATATTCACTTAGAATTACTTTTTTAAAAACATTGATTCAGTATTTTTTAACTTTAGAAAGTTATATGGTTGAAACCGATAATGACGCCAAAAAACATTTAAAAAAAAGATGGGAAGTCCTCAAATGCTTATTTTGAAAATGTAATTTTGTTTACAGATTATATGCAATCTGTAGTTGTGTTCCCTAATTTTCAGTGTACATAAATTAAGGTGTGTGTTCCTGAACCCGACCTGGACATAATCTGGACTTGACCTGGTTTTAAGAACCCTTCAAACAATCTAATTTCATTGACAACCTGGTCTGGTGAAGATAGGGTCCTTTTAAAAAAAATTAAATTAAATTAAAGCTGCAAGCAGCGATGGACGGGAGCGACTTTGAGGGCTCATAAAATCCAAACCGGAGCAGTAATTAAAACTCGTTCATCAACTTTTAATCAGAAGGGTTCAATCTCTCTCCTGTGCTAATTTGAAGCCGACACAACAAACGCGCTCAGAGGAAATAATGTTTGAAAAAAGGTGACTGTTTTTACACAACTTTTGTTTTGAAGGGGGAATTGCAAACTTCCTGTTGATTTTTGCTGGGGGTTGTCAGTGTATGAAATCTAGGTCTAAGTGAGACCTACATAGAAGTTTTCGTTTCATGTCTCTACGACATTCCTACTGGGAGTTAGAGGCAGTTGTGTCTGTGTTTTCTTTCTAGGGGGCGCTAGAGCGCAATTTTGAGTTTTGGGGTTTGGTTTTTTGATTAGATCGCAATTTTAGCCAGTCCTGATGTGTGTGTCCAATTTGGTGAGTTTTGAAGCATGTTAAGGGGGTCAAATTACAGCTCAAAGAGGCGGCGGTATAATAATAAAACGCTAGAAATACAATAGGGTCCTCTGTCCCAAAGGGACTTGGTCCCTAATTAAAGCTGCAAGCAGCGATGGACGGGACCGACTTTGAGGGCTCATAAAATCCAAACCGGAGCAGTAATTAAAAGTCTTTCATCAACTTTTAATCAGAAGGGTTCAATCTCTCTCCTGTGCTAATTTGAAGCCGACACCACAAACGCGCTCAGAGGAGATAATGTTTGAAAAAAGGTGACTGTCTTTACACAACTTTTGTTTTGAAGGGGGAATTGCAAACTTCCTGTTGATTTTTGCTGGGGGTTGTCAGTGTATGAAATCTAGGTCTAAGTGAGACCTACATAGAGGTTTTTGTTTCATGTCTCTACGACATTCCTACTGGGAGTTAGAGGCAGTTTTGTCTTTGTTTTCTTTCTAGGGGGCGCTGAAGCGCAATTTTGAGTTTTGGGGTTTGGTTTTCTGATTAGATCGCAATTTTTGCCAGTCTTGATGTGTGTGTCCAATTTGGTGAGTTTTGAAGCATGTTAAGGGGGTCAAATTACAGCTCAAAGAGGCGGCGGTATAATAATAAAACGCTAGAAATACAATAGGGTCCTCTGTCCCAAAGGGACTTGGTCCCTAATTAAAGCTGCAAGCAGCGATGGACGGGACCGACTTTGAGGGCTCATAAAATCCAAACCGGAGCAGTAATTAAAACTCGTTCATCAACTTTTAATCAGAAGGGTTCAATCTCTCTCCTGTGCTAATTTGAAGCCGACACAACAAACGTGCTCAGAGGAGATAATGTTTGAAAAAAGGTGACTGTTTTTACACAACCTTTGTTTTGAAGGGGGAATTGCAAACTTCCTGTTGATTTTTTCTGGGGGTTGTCAGTGTATGAAATCTAGGTCTAAGTGAGACCTACATAGAGGTTTTTGTTTCATGTCTCTACGACATTCCTACTGGGAGTTATAGGCAGTTTTGTCTGTGTTTTCTTTCTAGGGGGCGCTGGAGCGCAATTTTGAGCTTTGGGGTTTGGTTTTTTGATTAGATCGCAATTTTTGCCAGTCCTGATGTGTGTGTCCAATTTGGTGAGTTTTGAAGCATGTTAAGGGGGTCAAATTACAGCTCAACGAGGCGGCGGTATAATAATAAAACGCTAGAAATACAATACAACTGGGACAGCACACTTTAGTAAAAAAACCAAACCCCAAAAATCAAAATTGCGCTCTAGCGCCCCCAGGAAAAAAACAAAAACAAACTGCCTGTAACTCCCACTAGGAAGGTCATAGAGACATGAAACCTGTATGTAGGTCTCACTTAGACCTACAATTCATAATTTCACATCCTCGGGCAAAAACCTACAGGAAGTTGGCAATTTCCCCTTCAACACAAAAAATGACTAAAAACACTAATTTTTGACTCTTTGAGCAGTAATTTTACCCCCTTAAAATACTTCAAAACCCCCCATAACTTTTTACACACATTGGGACTGGTGCAAATTGCGATCTAAAAAAAACCGAACCCCAAAACTAAAAATTGCGCTCTAGCGCAATTTTTGAATAAAACAGAGACAAAACTGCTCCTCAGAGGAAAACTCCGACAAAACTGCTTGTAACTTCCGGTAGGAACGTCTTAGAGACATGAAACAAAAGCCTCTACGTAGGTCTCACTTAGACCTACATTTCATAGATTGACATCCTTCAGCAAAAATCAACAGAACGTTTGCAATCCCTCCTTCAAAACTAACTTTTTGTTAAAACCGGTCACCTAACATCAAACATTATCTCCTCTGAGCGCGTTTGTCTTTTCGGCTTCAAAATACTACAGGAGAGAGATTGAACCCTTCTGATTAAAAGTTGACGGAAGCGTTTTAATAAGTGCTACGGTTTTGATTTTACGAGCCTTCAAAGAAAAGAACCACTGTGCCGCAGCACCTAGGAAAAAAACACAGACATAACTTCCTCTAACTCCCAGTACGAATATCGTAGAGACATGCAACAAAAACCTCTATGTAGGTCTGACTTAGAGCTACATTTCATACACTGACATCCTTCAGCAAAAATCAACAGGAAGTTGGCAATCACCCCTTCAAAACAAAAGTTTCATAAAAACACTAATTTTTGCCTCTTTGCGCTGTAATTTGACCCCCTTAAAATACTTCAAAACTCACCAAACTTTTTACACACATCAGGACTGGCGGAAATTGCGATCTAATTAGGACCTGCCAAAATGCGGACCGGACCAACGCTGCTTGCAGCTTTAATTGTAAGTGTATCTTGTGTTTTTTATGTTGATTTAATAAAAAAAATAAATACAAATAAAAATACCATATTGTAAATAAACATTTTTTTACCTTGTAACTATGTTTTTAACCATTTTTAATGAATTATCTATTTTTTAATGAATCAATAAATGAAATTAAAAATAATGAACTTTCATAACAATTGATCTAATGTACTTTATATTGCGCATGGATTATTATCCGGGTTGCACCCGTCATCAGTTTTCCCAAAAAGTGCTTATCCTCTATGAACCTTGATCTTCTCTTTCTTCAATGTAATCCAAGTAGTGCTGAAGTCAGCTTGAACCTACAGAGCCGTTCACTGGCATTCCAGGTCAAGGATGATCTCCTGTGTTTGCACTTCTCACTTTGTGCAAACTGCACCGACAACGGGGGTGCATAATATCACAGTGCCACGCTGCCAGCATTTTGCTGGCGTCGCTAAATTGTGCGAGTCGGGAAGACGACGGCAGACTGGAGATTGTCCTGCGCTTTTTGTCTGCCAGGTTGTTGACACAGAACAGCCGACTGTGGGTTTGATCTACCAAACCCCAAAACCAGTGAAGTTGGCACGTTTTGTAAATGGTAAATAAAAACAGAATACAATGATTTGCTAATCCTCTTCAACTTATATTCAATTGAAAAGACTGCAAAGACAAGATATTTCATGTTCAAGCTGAGAAACGTATTCTTGTTTTTGCAAATAATCATTCATTTAGAATTTAATGGCAAAAAGTTGTAACAGGGGCATTTTTACCACTGTGTTACATGGCCTTTCCTTTTAACAACACTCAGTAAACGTTTGGGAACTGAGGAGACACATTTTTGCATTCTTGCTTGATGTACAGCTTAAGTTGTCCGGGGTCTCCGTTGTCATATTTTACGCTTCATAATGCACTTTTACTACGAAGCCACGCTGTTCAAACACGTGCAGAATGCGGCTTGGCATTGTCTTGCTGAAATAAGCAGGGGCGTCCATGAAAACGTTGCTTGGATGGCAACGTATGTTGCTCCAAAACCTGTATGTACCTTTCAGCATTAATGGTGCCTTCACAGATGTGTAAGTTACCCAAGTACTCATAGTAGTATCGACTAGATACGCTATTGTACTTGGTATCATTACAGTGGATGTCAGGTGGAGATCCACCCATGGCGTTTGTTTACATTGTGACGCCGGTGAGCTATTGTGTCCTCCTACGGTGTGATATCGCCCTGTCTCTGATTTGTCTGCGTCAAGGTACTCGATGTTCGCCCTTGGCAGTCCGCAGGCCGGGTCTGGACACAAACACCGATACGAGACGACTCGCAATCCAAGATTGCAAGTTGTCCCTTTGCACGGATAGAAAAGTACAACTTCAGCGCAATTGATAATAACTATAGCAACGGCCTTCAAGCATAAGAGTTGTGTGATAACTTATACATAATTATTCAAACAATTTTGGTGTTGTTTACTTGAGTCGTATTGCGGTCTACACGTATCTCTTATGTGTGACTGCCATCGACTGGTCACACTTATCATTTCACCATGTACCAAATAAAATAGCTTCGAAGGTCGGTAAGCACAACCAGAATTATTCCGTACATTAGGTTATAAGGCGCTACTGTCAAGTTTTAGATAGATAGATAGATAGATAGATAGATAGATAGATAGATAGATAGATAGATAGATAGATAGATAGATAGATAGATAGATAGATAGATAGATGGATGGATGGATGGATGGATGGATGGATGGATGGATGGATGGATGGATGGATGGATGGATGGATGGATGGATGGATGGATGGATGGATGGATGGATGGATGGATGGATGGATAGATAGATAGATAGATAGATAGATAGATAGATAGATAGATAGATAGATAGATAGATAGATAGATAGATAGATAGATAGATAGATAGATAGATAGATAGATAGATAGATAGATAGATAGATAGATAGATAGATAGATAGATAGATAGATAGGTCTTTATTGTCATTTCACAAGTACAACGAAACTTTGTTTTCAGCTCAAACCCGTTCAAGATTAGACAAACAAACAGGAACGCTGATGGGTCGCCATAAGGCGCCCCGTAAAAGATGGGAAAAAGGTAAAATTCTGGGGAAAAAGATGAGTAAAAAAATACAATCTACACTGGGCTCCTAAGGGGGCCTAGTCTGGAGTGAGAAAAAACCTCCATGCAATGCACACATAAACACGTTACATTTAATTACGACAAACTCGCAACAGAGGGGTGGGGAGTTGGGGCCCTGGAGGTCGACCGCTGCTATGAAGAGCTGTCATGTGGGTGTGTGGGTGCCCAATTGTCTTGGGTGGGATGATGTAATGTTTTTTATAGACTGAGGCCGAGCTGCAAAAGTTCGACTCCAGCTGTCGTTGAGGAGGGAGGGAGGTCAAAAGCGTCCATCATTGAGGTGTGCTCGGGGTTGTTTTTCAGAACAGCCTGGTCCCGTTTCCACAGCGTCAAGGCCATTCGAGGGAGTCAAATCGTAGATTAGGATGTTTGTTTTCTGCGAGCAGACAAAACAATGACTTGTCTGTTGTGTTCGTCCATGCTGGGTGCTCTCAAATTCAATTCAATTTTCCTTTTCAGCAAGCTTCTCCATGATGTGATCCATCTTGCGATTCTTGAGAAAAAAAGGATTTTAAGTGCGCCTTATAGTCTGAAAAATACGGTAGTAGTTTTTTTACAATAGTTATTGTTCAGGAAGTGGCCAAATGTTGTGTTTGCAATAAATCAAAGTAGTTGAATTATAATGATGACTTAGTAAAAGTCTATTTATAATCATTGCTGCTTGTTGTTTACATGAATTTGTAGATTTTTTTTTTTTACTGAGCAGTCTTGATGTCTTTGCAAGCCTCACCGTTAAAGATCCCAATTTGAAGCACAAGTGGAGATTTGTTGGAATGCTTTGCTGCCCTCCATTTTCAACTGTTTATAATACTTCTCTGTGTCTGCATATTTTCTCTGTGCACATTACTCATCAGAATAAAAAAAGGAACTATGAAAACCTCAACCAACTGTCCTATGACAACAAGCGAGGACCTAAGGTATATTTGCATGGTCAATGCACGCCGCCCACCAACTCTCCAAACGTAGCAACTAGAAACCAGCCCCGACCGGTCACCAGCCGACCCAGAAATGCCCCCATCCCTCCTTCTTGGTAGCACGTGTTTTTTTTTAATTTTTTTTTTTTTTCTTTACTTTTTTAATTTGAGGAATCCCCCCTGTGGTTTACATGAAGAATGGTTTTGCTATGAAAACTCTTTTCATTTTTTTCAGCAAGGAAAAAAAAAAGAAAAAAAAAAAAAAAGAAAGAAAAGATCAGCGAGCAGCGCCCGCCCCGGCTTTTGTCATTTTCATTTTGTCGTTCAAAAAAAAGGAATGCATGTCCTCTGAACTGTCACTCACACACAAACAGAGTTTGCAAGCCTTTTTCTTTGGAGAACCGGCAGTGTGGGACCACCCCCCCCTCCCCCCGTCTCCCAGATGCTACTTCCTCCTGTTCTGTAGCACCTCCCTACTTTACAGAAGTTCTTTTTTTTTGTCAAAACGCCACTTCTCACCCCCCTTCACCCGTTTTTAGTTACTGGTTGCATTGACCTATTTCTTCCCCCCTACCTAACACATGCACGTCCTTTTTTTGAAGCCTTGATAACCCTCAGTTTGCATGCCAAACAAAGAAACAAAAAAAACCAAAAAAAAATCAAAAAATTTTGTACCTTTTTATAAATTCAGCCGGAATATCCCTCTGGATCGCTTTTTTTTTTTTTTTTTTTTTTTTTTTTTTACCCTACCGTTTTCAAACTATAATCGTCCAAGCTCGAACCAAGCAGGTAAAGAGGCATCATGGTGTCTGAGGGAGGGGAAGTAGCCGGCTTGACCTTTCTTGTGCCCCGATCACAGGCAGAGAAAGTCCTCCAGTTCAGCCAGGATACTAACTTAACGGCTCTGCTGCTGGAGGCCAAAGAACTGGAGGCTCGGGTCATCATCCTTTCCGCCAGGTGAGACTTTACCCAAAATGCAACATTCATTTCTCCCACACTGCAAAAACTGAAATCTAAGTAAGATTAAATATCTCAAATAAAGGTGATACTGGCTTATTTTCTGTCTGATAAGATCATTCTTCTCACTAAGCAGATTTTATGTTAGAGTGTTTTGGTCCTAAATGATGTCAGTAAGATATTACAGCTTGTTGCTGAGATTTGATGAGCTATATTGAGTAAAACATGCTTGAAACTACAATATCAACTGTTGCAAAGCTGTGTCATCAACACTCACAAGTATAAAACTACTTCTTTAAAGTAATCATTTCTTATTTCAAGCATGAAATAAAAAAAATCATGACTTTGACACAATTGTGTCTCATAATTAAAACAGATGACAGCCACATGGACTTTGCTGTTTTATTTTCAATGAAACAATAGAAAAGACGTACTCATATAGTAGTACAGTTGGCACGTACAGTAAACTGACAGTTAATATTTCAACTTTTAACATTTCTAACAATTTTGAACAGAAATAGTTCATGCACATTCAGATAAATTCTTCAAAATTACAATTAAAAAAAAATTTGGCCCGGGGCCAGGCTGTAAATATATATATATATATATATATATATATATATATATATATATATATATATATATATATATATATATATATATATATATATATATATATATATATATATATATATATATATATATATATTCCTTGCGCACTAATTGACTGAAAGAGCATGCACTTGGCGCGATGATGTCATGTTATCGATGGAAAAATGCATTTTTAGACAATAAGTTTGCTGGTTTCAAGAAATGTAATGCCGAGCGCATATCATTATGTCAAGATAATGGCACTAGCGTTTACTTCATTTAAGAATATTTTTCAACATATTGAGCAAAAATGTCTCTTTTTTTTTTTTTTCTACCAAGAAAAGTGCATTTGTTATTAGTGAGGATATACTTATTTTGAGGTATTTTTGGGGTTCATTGAGGTTAGCTAATTTTACTTGTTTTGGAAAGTCTTGACAAGCCAAATTTTTCTTGTTCTATTGGCAGATAATTTTGCTTAGTTCTAGTATTTTTGTATTTTTTTCCTTGTTTCTGAACACTGACTTTTTGCAGTGCACACAGCGGCATTTAGACCAGGCCTGGGCAATTGTTTTGACTCCGGGGCCAAATTTAGAGAAAAAAAATGTGTCTGGGGGCCAGCATATCTATTTTTAGTAATACTAATACAAAAAAAATCACAATAATGTCTGATTGAATGCTAAAAAACGTTATGACAGACCGCCTTAAAAAACAGAATGGAATTTTTAATTTTTTTTACTGAATGAGACTCCCAGAATGTACATGGAAATAAAGAATGTGGGATTTACAATATTAACTATGAAGGATAAAACACTGAATATTGACAACATATGAACGTCACACCCACTCTCCATCCACATATTTTACAATCAAAGCGAAACGCAACAAAAATGCAACAAACACAGTGAAATATTAAAGAAAAGGGTAAAGACAAAAATCACCTATAATCTGATATATATTGGATTAGTTTAGGCCAGGGGTCACCAACGCGGTGCCCGCGGGCACCAGGTAGCCCGTAAGGACCAGATGAGTAGCCCGCTGGCCTGTTCTAAAAATAGCTCAAATAGCAGCACTTACCAGTGAGCTGCCTCTATTTTTTAAATTTTATTTATTTACTAGCAAGCTGGTCTCACGCCCGACATTTTTACTTCTAAGAGAGACAAAACTCAAATAGAATTTGAAAATCCAAGAAAATATTTTAAAGACTTGGTCTTCACTTGTTTAAATAAATTCATTAATTTTTTTTACTTTGCTTCTTATAACTTTCGGAAAGACAATTTTAGAGAAAAAATACAACCTTAAATATGATTTTAGGATTTTTAAACACATATACCTTTTTACCTTTTAAATTTCTTCCTCTTCTTTCCTGACAATTTAAATCAATGTTCAGGTAAATGTATTGTTTTTATTGTAAAGAATAATAAATACATTTTAATTTAATTCTTCATTTTAGCTTGTTTTTTCGACGAAGAATATTTGTGAAATATTTCTTCAAACTTATTATGATTAAAATTCCAAAAAAATATTCTGGCAAATCTAGAAAATCTGTAGAATCACATTTAAATCTTATTTCAAAGTCTTTTGAATTTCTTTTAACATTTTTGTTCTGGAAAATCTAGAAGAAATAATGATTTTTTTTTTGTTAGAAATATAGCTTGGTCCAATTTGTTATATATTCTAAAAAAGTGTAGATTGGATTTTAACCTATTTAAAACATGTAATCAAAATTCTAAAATTAATATTAATCAGGAAAAATTACTAATGATGTTCCATAAAAAAAATTTTGAATTTAAAAAAAAAAAGATTCGAATTAGCTAGTTTTTCTCTTCTTCTTTTTCGGTTGAATTTTGAATTTTAAAGAGTCGAAATTGAAGATAAACTATGTTTAAAAATTAATTGTCATTTTTTTCGTGTTTTCTCCTCTTTTAAACCATTCAATTAAGTGTAAATATCATTAATTATTAATAAAAACATAGAGTTAAAGGTAAATTGAGCAAATTGGCTATTTCTGGCAATTTATCTAAGTGTGTATCAAACTGGTATCCCTTCGCATTAATCACTACCCAAGAAGTAGCTCTTGCTTTCAAAAAGGTTGGTGACCCCTGGTTTAGGCAATACAATTGGACCTTGGTATGCAAAGGTGATGGCCCTATCCGTGAGAAGAGACAAAATGTTTAGCTGAATGTCAACATCTAAGTTACGACTGTTGTTTTTCAGTCACTTACACACAAACATCCAATTATTGGTCAGGATGTGCTCTCCTGACCCAGCACGCACACACAGACAGGAGGTAAGAATGATGGTTTGTAGGAGTGCCTCATTTTTAACCTGACCTCCTCCAGGAACTGCGGTCCTGTATAATGACACTCGCTTGTAATAAAGCAACTTTTAGTTCTGTAAAGCCTCCCCGACGTCTCTTTTTGATCCGGCCACACTGCCAAGACCAGAAATACACATCACTAGACTATAGAATGAGCCGATTATTACGAGTTAGAGCGCAAAAAAAACAAGAAAAAAAACATGTGTTCTTGTCTCATAAGGATCTTCAACGATAGGCAAATGGTATAATCCGTTGCCCGAATCATGTTTGTTTAGTTTTTTGACTCCCTCAGTTCCTGTTTTGTGCACCCCTGGGTTTGTTTTAGTTGGCATGGGTGAAAATTTGTTTCACCTGCCTCTGATTAGTGTCCGGGATGCTCACCTGCTCCCGGGCACTAATCAGAGAGCTACGTATTCCTGTTTTTCGCCACACACTGTCTGGCTTTCTTGTTTGCACTACGCAACAGTTAACAACGTCTACTTTTTGATTCCTATGCCTGTTGATTTATAGACGATAAATTGTTTACTTACCTGCGCTTTGCCTCCGGAGTTCCATCTGCATTTTGCAGCAAAATGCGGACCCCGTCGTTACAGCAAAATTCTAAAAAAAAAACGTGCCGTTCCCCTTTAATCCATTGCCTAACTCAGGAGTTAGCGAAGAAAAATCCATAGATTAGCCGCACCTTTCTATAATCCGCAGGGTTCAAAGCTCGGGAAAAAAGTAGCAGTTTATAGTCCGTATAATACCGAAATATTTTTTATCTGCAAAAATATGTTATGGTCCCGGGCCTGTGTATGGGAAACAATGTAGTTGCTGTCTGTTTAGCATTTTATTAATACTGTGTTTACTCATTCTTAACGACTTACTTTCTCTCTAAATTGTACTTCACCGGATCTTTTTGTTTAGTTTTTTGACTCCCTCAGTTCCTGTTTTGTGCACTCCTGGGTTTGTTTTGCCATGGGTGCAAATTAGTTTCACCTGCTCGGCACGCTCACCTGCTCCCGGGCACTAATCAGAGAGCTACTTATTCTCTATTCTCTATTATTTGCACTGCGCAACAGTTAACGACGTCTACTTTTTTATTCCTATGCCTGTTGATTCATAGACGATAAATCGTTTACTTACCTGCGCTTTGCCTCCGGAGTTCCATCTGCATTTTGCAGTAAAATGCGGACCCCGTCGTTATAGCAAAATTCTAAAAAAAAAAAAGTGCAGTTCCCCTTTAATCCATTGCCTAACTCAGCAGTTAGCGAAGAAAAATCCATAGATTAGCCGCACCTTTCTATAATCCGCAGGGTTCAAAGCTCGGGAAAAAAGTAGCATCTTATAGTCCGTAAAATACCGAAATATTTTTTATCTGCAAAAATATGTTATCGTCCCGAGCCTGTGTATGGGAAACAATGTAGTTGCTGTCTGTTTAGCATTTTATTAATACTGTGTTTACTCATTCTTAACGACTTACTTTCTCTCTAAATTGTACTTTACCGGATCTTTTTGTTTAGTTTTTTGACTCCCTCAGTTCCTGTTTTGTGCACTCCTGGGTTTGTTTTGCCATGGGTGCAAATTAGTTTCACCTGCTCGGCACGCTCACCTGCTCCCGGGCACTAATCAGAGAGCTACTTATTCTCTAACCCTCTATTATTTGCACTACGCAACAGTTAACGACGTCTACTTTTTGATTCCTATGCCTGTTGATTCGTAGACAATAAATCATTTCCTTACCTGCACTTTGCCTCCGGAGTTCCATCTGCATTTTGGGAGAACGATCCACGCAGTGAAATGCGACCCCGTCGTTACAGCAATATTTAGAAAAAAAGTGCAGTTCCCCTTTAATCCATTCCATAACTCAGCAGTTAGGGGAGAAAAATCCGTAGATTAGCCGCACCTTTCTATAAACCGCAGGGTTCAAAGCTTGGGAAAAAAAGTAGTGGTTTATAGTCCGAAATATAGTTTATCTGCAAAAATATGTTATCGGCCCAGGTTTATGTATAGGAAACAATGTAGTTACTGTCTGTTTAGCATTTTATTAATACTGTGTTTACTCATTCTAAATGACTTATTTTCACTGGATCTTTTTGTTTTACTCAACTTTTTTGCTCCTTGGTGTCTTTGTCCCGTTGTGCCAGCGAGGAAGACGCCGCCGCCGTGTACAAGGCCGCCCGCTTCCTCAACATGACGGGCTCCGGCTACGTGTGGCTGGTGGGCGAGCGGGAGATGTCGGGTAAAGCGCTGAGCGAGGCGCCAGACGGTACGTCCATCATCCGGGCCGAAGCCTCTGGCAAACGCCCGAGTTAACCTCACTCGAGGGCCGGAGCGTAACAAACACACAGATTAGTGAGATTAAGCGTGGACGCGTTACATGATTCACCGTGGAACCAGTGTGTGTGTCGCGTGACGGCTGAGCGTTTAAACGTTTAAGCACGCCGTGTTTAAAGGTTTAAATGTGTTGTGTTCAGTGCTCCTTGTTTTTTGTCTCTCCTGGCTTTTCATTATGCAATTTCTGCCATATTAATGTCCTGGTTTCTAATGGTCTATAAAGGAAGAGTTTTGCAACTGGTAGAATGGTAAGATTTTCCTGTTTATCATTTTATTCAGTTTCTCTCACATTTAATCACAATGTTCTCACAAACACTGTCTCACTCCTACCTCTCAGATTCCCCCTGGGTGCAGGGGTCGGCAACCCAAAAATGTTGAAATATTGGACCAAAAATACTAAAAGCAAATCCGTCTGGAGCCGCAAAAAATCAAACGTCTTATAAAAGTGTTATAATGAAGGCAACACGTGGTGTAAGTGTCTATATTAGCTATAATAGCCTACTATCAAAATTACCTTAAAAGTCTTATATAAGTGTTATAATGAAGGCAACACATGATGTAAGTGTCTATATTAGCAATAATAGCCTACTATCAAAATGACTCTAAAAGTCTTATACAAGTGTTATAATGAAGGCAACACATGATGTAAGTGTCTATATTAGCTCTATTAGCCTACTATCAAAATTACGTTAAAAGTCTTATATTAGTGTTATAATGAAGACAACACATGATGTAAGTGTCTATATTAGCTATAATAGCCTACTATCAAAATTACTTTAAAAGTCTTATATAAGTGTTATAATGAAGGCAACACATGATGTGTGTAAGTGTCTATATCAGCTATAATAGCCTACTATAAAAATGACTTTAAAAGTCTTATATAAGTGTTATAATGAAGACAACACATGATGTAAGTGTCTATATTAGCTATAGTAGCCTACTATCAAAATGACTCTAAAAGTCTTATACAAGTGTTATAATGAAGGCAACACATGATGTAAGTGTCTATATTAGCTCTATTAGCCTACTATCAAAATGACTTTAAAAGTCTTATATAAGTGTTATAATGAAGGCAACACATGATGTGAGTGTCTATATTAGCTATAATAGCCTACTATCAAAATGACTTTCAAAGTCTTATATAAGTGTTATAATGAAGGCAACACATGATGTAAGTGTCTATATTAGCTATATTAGCCTCCTATCAAAATGACTTTAAAAGTCTTGTATAAGTTTAATAATGAAGGCAACACATTGGTATAAGTGTCTATATTAGCTATGATAGCCTACTATCAAAATGACTTTAAAAGTCTTATATAAGTGTTATAATGAAGGCAACACATGATGTAAGTGTCTATATTAGCTATATTAGCCTACTATCAAAATGACTTTAAAAGTCGTATATAAGTGTTATAATGAAGGCAACACATGATGTAAGTATCTATATTAGCTATAACAGCCTACTATCAAAATTACTTTGAAAGTTTTATATAAGTGTTATAATGAAGACAACAGATGATGTAAGTGTCTATATTAGCTATATTAGCCTACTATCAAAATGACTTTAAAAGTATTATATTAGTGTTATAATGAAGACAACACATGATGAAAATATCTATATTAGCTAAAATAGCCTACTATCAAAATGACTTTTAAAGTCTTATATAAGTTTAATAAGCACTCCAACAAGTCAATAACATCAACAAAGCGCACTTTTGTGCATTCACACACAGTATAAAACTTTTGGTGGACAAAATGAGACAACTGTTGCGTCACAGTCCACACTATGGTGAGTTCAAGAACCGCCGAAATTAGTAGTAATAAAAAGGATGTTCGCTAAATAGTGTCATCAGTGAAGCATACCCACAAACATATTGAACAGTGGTAGTTCTAAAAATTGGGAAGGTTTGTGTCATGTTTGTCCTCATACAAAAAACATACTAAAACAAAACAAAAACATTTTCCCCCGTCTTTTTCCATTTTCAATCATTTTTTAATAATGCTCCAGGGAGCCACTAGGGCGGCACTAAAGAGCCGCGGGTTGCTGACCCCCGCCTTAGCGCAAACAATTATTTTTTTAATTTATTTCCCATTCTGTCCTTGTCTCTCTCACCTCCACTGCGGCTTCTTGCAGAAGTCGGTTGGACCTGCTTGCAATCAGAAAACTTAGCTGAAGTTGGATTCCTGCTTTGTTTAGCCAGAACCAGTAACACAAGGTTTAGTTTGCCTGACCCCCCCCCCCCCCCTCCCCCAGTTAAGCATAACAGGAAAGGAATAAATTCAAATCCAACTTCAAGGGACTCTTTACACATGCTGTAAAAAGGTCATCAGTAGCCAAAAAAACCTAAAAAAAACAGAACTGAAATATATTTATTTCTGTGGCTGCTGATGTGGACCTTTTTACTCAGGATGTCTAAACCGGAGGCCCTATAAGTTTCGGCCCACTCGGAGCATTGCAAAAGGATCCTAAGAGGCAGCACTTTGCAACGGACGAGTAATTGCCTCTTTTATTTTTTTGCGGGACGGGTCGTAGGTCTTATCGGCCTGCAGCTCATTAACGGGAAGAATGAGTCGGCTCACATCAATGACGCGGTGGCGGTGGTGGCGCAGTCCATCCAGGAGCTCTTTGAGAAGGAAAACATCACAGAGCCGCCGAAGGGATGTGTGGGCAACACCAACATCTGGAAAACAGGGCCTCTCTTCAAACGGTACGCACATTTCTGGCATATTCTTTCTTCTCTGCATTCATGATTACAGAAGAGTGTTCATTTACTAACAATAATAATGCTACTACTCGTAGGAATGAGTACCACTCTTGTAGGTACAACAGAATTCTGTGTGTACCAGCAGGTACCCGGGTCACGTAAAATCAAACGGTACAATATTTCCATACCTTTGTTGCTCATGAATGATGTCAAGCTGAGGCGTATTCATAGCAGATTGCCCTCTAGATCAGGCCTGGCCAATTACTTTGCCTCGGGGGGCCAAATTTAGAGGAAAACATTGTGTCTGGGGGCCGGTATATCTATTTTTAGGAACACTAATACAAAACCAAGAATGGGCATCGTCACACTGTGACACAGCGAGAAATGATCAACAAATCAGTGAATGAAGGGACACACTTGCCATCCAAACAATACACCGTTTGTTGACAAGAAGATATCAATCAATGTTTATTTATATAGCCCTAAATCACAAGTGTCTCAAAGGGCTGTACAAGCCACAACGACATCCTCGGTACAGAGCCCACATACGGGCAAGGAAAAACTCACCCCAGTGGGACGTCGGTGAATGACTATGAGAAACCTTGGAGAGGACCGCATATGTGGGTAAACCCCCCCCCCTCTAGGGGAGACCGAAAGCAATGGATGTCGAGTGGGTCTGACATAACATTGTGAAAGTCCAGTCCACAGTGGATCCAACACATCAGCGGGAGTCCAGTCCACAGCGGGGCCAACAGGAAACCATCCCGAGCGGAGACGGGTCAGCAGCGCAGAGATGTCCCCAACCGATGCACAGGCTAGTGGTCCACCCGGGGTCCCGACTCTGGACAGCCAGCACTTCATCCATGGCCACCGGACCTATGCAACTCCCCCTCGCAAGGGACAGGGGAGAAGAGGAGAGAAGAAAAGAAACGGCAGATCAACTGGTCTAAAAAAGGGGGGTCTATTTAAAGGCTAAATTATACAAATGAGTTTTAAGATGGGACTTAAATGCTTCTACTGAGGTAGCATCTCTAACTGTTACCGGGAGGGCATTCCAGAGTACTGGAGCCCCAATAGAAAACGCTCTATAGCCCGCAGACTTTTTTTTGGCTCTGGGAATCACTAATAAGCCGGAGTTCTTTGAACGCAGATTTCTTGTCGGGACATATGGTACAATACAATCGGCGAGATAGGCTGGAGCTAAACCGTGTAGTATTTTATACGTAAGTAGTAAAACCTTAAAGTCGCATCTTAAGTGCACAGGAAGCCAGTGCAGGTGAGCCAGTATAGGCGTAATATGATCAAACTTTGTTGTTCTTGTCAAAAGCCTTGCAGCCGCATTTTGTACCAACTGTAATCTTTTAATGCTAGACATAGGGAGACATATGACAGCCATCATTCGATTTCTTAACCAGAGGTAACATATTGTTGCTCATGAATGATGTCAAACTGAGGCGTATTCATAGCAGATTGCCCTCTAGATCAGGCCTGGGCAATTATTTTGCCTCATGGGGTCAAATTTAGAGGAAAAAATTGTGTCTGGGGGCCAGTATATCTATTTTTAGGAACACTAATACAAAACCAAGAATGGGCATCGTCACACTGTGACACAGCGAGAAATGATCAACAAATCAGTGAATGAAGGGACACACTTGCCATCCAAACAATACACCGTTTGTTGACAAGAAGATATCAATCAATGTTTATTTATATAGCCCTAAATCACAAGTGTCTCAAAGGGCTGTACAAGCCACAACGACATCCTCGGTACAGAGCCCACATACGGGCAAGGAAAAACTCACCCCAGTGGCTATGAGAAACCTTGGAGAGGACCGCATATGTGGGTAACCCCCCCCCCCCCCCCCTCTAGGGGAGACCGAAAGCAATGGATGTTGAGTGGGTCTGACATAACATTGTGAAAGTCCAGTCCACAGTGGATCCAACACATCAGCGAGAGTCCAGTCCACAGCGGGGCCAACAGGAAACCATCCCGAGCGGAGACGGGTCAGCAGCGCAGAGATGTCCCCAACCGATGCACAGGCTAGTGGTCCACCCGGGGTCCCGACTCTGGACAGCCAGCACTTCATCCATGGCCACCGGACCTATGCAACTCCCCCTCGCAAGGGACAGGGGAGAAGAGGAGAGAAGAAAAGAAACGGCAGATCAACTGGTCTAAAAAAGGGGGGTCTATTTAAAGGCTAGATTATACAAATGAGTTTTAAGATGGGACTTAAATGCTTCTACTGAGGTAGCATCTCTAACTGTTACCGGGAGGGCATTCCAGAGTACTGGAGCCCCAATAGAAAACGCTCTATAGCCCGCAGACTTTTTTTTGGCTCTGGGAATCACTAATAAGCCGGAGTTCTTTGAACGCAGATTTCTTGTCGGGACATATGGTACAATACAATCGGCGAGATAGGCTGGAGCTAAACCGTGCAGTATTTTATACGTAAGTAGTAAAACCTTAAAGTTGCATCTTAAGTGCACAGGAAGCCAGTGCAGGTGAGCCAGTATAGGCGTAATATGATCAAACTTTCTTGTTCTTGTCAAAAGCCTTGCAGCCGCATTTTGTACCAACTGTAATCTTTTAATGCTAGACATATGACAGCCATCAGTCGATTTCTTAACCAGAGGTAACATATTGTTGCTCATGGATGATGTCAAGCTGAGGCGTATTCATAGCGGATTGCCCTCTAGATCAGGCCTGGGCAATTACTTTGCCTCATGGGGTCAAATTTAGAGGAAAAAAATGTATCTATTTTTAGGAACACTAATACAAAACCAAGAATGGGCATCGTCACACTGTGACACAGCGAGAAATGATCAACAAATCAGTGAATGAAGGGACACACTTGCCATCCAAACAATACACCGTTTGTTGACAAGAAGATATGACAGCCATCAGTCCATTTCTTAACCAGAGGTAACATATTGTTGCTCATGAATGAAGTCAAGCTGAGGCGTATTCATAGCGGATTGCCCTCTAGGTCAAGCCTGGCCAATTACTTTGCCTCGGGGGGCCAAATTTAGAGAAAAAAATGTAACATAATATTCAGAGGTAACATAGTATTCAAAAGTGCAATTAATTGCTTTCCCTAGTAATTAATTGCATGTATTGAAGAGAAATTCACGTAGTAATTCTTTACTATTTTGGTCAAGTAACTAAAACTACTTAAAGCTGCAAGCAGCGTTGGTCGGGTCCGCATTTTGGCAGGTGTTAGTCCTAGGTGTCCCAATACTTTTTTCCAGTGGTAGTCCTGAGTGAGACCTACATAGAGGTTTTTGTTGCATGTCTCTACGATATTCGTGCTGGGAGTTAGAGGAAGTTGTGTCCGTGTTTTTTTCCTAGGTGCTGCGGTACAGTGGTTCTTTTCTTTGAAGGTTCGTAAAATCAAAACCGTAGCACTTATTAAAACGCTTTCGCCAACTTTTAATCAGAAGGGTTCAATCTCTCTCCTGTAGTAGTTTAAAGCCTAAACGACAAACGCGCTCAGAGGAGATAATGTTTGATGTTTGGTGACCGCTTTTTAAAAAAAAAATGTTTTGAAGTGGGGATATCAAACTTCCTGTTGATTTTTGCTGAAGGATTTCAATCTATGAAATGTAGGTCTAAGTGAGACCTACGTAGAGGTTTTTGTTTCATGTCTCTAAAACGTTCCTACCGGAAGTTACAAGCAGTTTTGTCTGTGTTTTCCTCTGAGAAGCAGTTTTGTCTCTGTTTTATTCAAAAATTGCGCTAGAGCGCAATTTTGAGTTTTGGGGTTCGGTTTTTTTTTAGATCGCAATTTCCACCAGTCCCAATGTGTGTAAAAATTTTGGTGAGTTTTATAGTATTTTAAGGGGGTCAAATTACAGCTCAAAGAGGCAAAAATGAGTGTTTTTAGTCATTTTTTGTGTTGAAGGGGAAATTGCCAACTTCCTGTTGGTTTTTGCCCGAGAATGTGAGATTATGAATTGTAGGTCTAAGTGAGACCTACATACAGGTTTTTGTTTCATGTCTCTACGGCCTTCCTAGTGGGAGTTACAGGCAGTTTGTTTTTGTTTCTTTCCTAGGGGGCGCTAGAGCGCAATTTTGATTTTTGGGGTTTGTGCTGCCCCAGTTTTTCTATGTGTGTATAACATTTGGTGAGTTTTGAAGCATGTTAAGGGGGGCAAAGTAGTGTGCAAAGCTGCGGAATAATAATCAACCTTACAATTTCAATAGGTTCCTTTGTGTGGGAGTCCTTTGTACAGGGTACATGCGAACCCTAATTACTTTAATTAATTTAAAGTAATTTTCAGAACGTTGGCAAAAAAAAAAAAAAAATACACTTTCAGTATGAACACTTTGTAGGACTCAACAAAAGACTGGACGAGCCCATTCGACTTAACGGCAATAACTACTTCCTGGCTACAGCAACACACTGAAATAAATGCAAACTTCTAAATGAGTCTCAGAAGAATAAGAAAACAAGATAGAACAACTGGACTACTATCACTATCATATCATTGTAATACAAACCCCGTTTCCATATGAGTTGGGAAATGGTGTTCGATGTAAATATAAACGCAATACAATGATTTGCAAATCCTTTTCAAGCCATATTCAGTTGAATATGCTACAAAGACAACATATTTGATGTTCAAACTGATAAACATTTTTTTTTTTTTGGCAAATAATCATTAACTTTAGAATTTGATGCCAGCAACACGTGACAAAGAAGTTGGGAAAGGTGGCAATAAATACTGATAAAGTTGAGGAATGCTCATCAAACACTTATTTGGAACATCCCACAGGTGAACAGGCAAATTGGGAACAGGTGGGTGCCATGATTGGGTATACAAGTAGATTCCATGAAATGCTCAGTCATTCACAAACAAGGATGGGGCGAGGGTCACCACTTTGTCAACAAATGCCTGAGCAAATTGTTGAACAGTTTAAGAACAACCTTTCTCAACCAGCTATTGCAAGGAATTTAGGGATTTCACCATCTACGCTCCGTAATATCATCAAAGGGTTCAGAGAATCTGGAGAAATCACTGCACGAAAGCGATTATATCACGGCCCTTCGATCCCTCAGGCTGTACTGCATCAAAAACTGACATCAGTGTGTAAAGGATATCACCACATGGGCTCAGGAACACTTCAGAAACCCACTGTCAGTAACCACAGTTGGTCGCTACACCTGTAAGTGTTCTGTGGTCTGACGAGTCCACATTTCAAATTGTTTTTGGAAACTGTGGACGTCGTGTACTCCGGACCAAAGAGGAAAAGAACCATCCGGATTGTTATAGGCGCAAAGTGTAAAAGGCAGCATGTGTGATGGTATGGGGGTGTATTAGTGCCCAAGACATGGGTAACTTACACATCTGTGAAGGCACCCTTAATCCTGAAAGGTACATACAGCTTTTGGAGCAACATATGTTGCCATTCAAGCAACGTTACGATGGACGCCCCTGCTTATTTCAGCAAGACAATGCCAAGCCACTTAAGCTGTACATCAAGCAAGAATGGGAAATAATTCCACTTCAAAAATGTGTCTCCTCAGTTCCCAAACCTTTACTGAGTGTTGTTAAAAGGAAAGGCCATGTAACACAGTGGTGAACATGCCCTTTCCCAACTACTTTGGCACGTGTTGCAGCCATGAAATTCTAAAGTTCATTATTATTTGCAAAAAAAAAATAAAGTTTATGAGTTTGAACATCAAATGTCTTGTCTTTGTAGTGCATTCAATTGAAAAATGATTTGCAAATCATTGTATTCCGTTTATATTTACATCTAACACAATTTCCCAACTCATTTGGAAACGGGGTTTGTACAAAACCTCACAATAATGACTGATTGAATGCTAAAAACTGTATGGAATTTTAATTTTTTTTACTGAATGAGACACCCAAAATGTACATGAAAATAAAGAATGTGGGATTCACAATATTAACCATGAATGATAAAACACTGAATATTGACAATATATGAATGTCACACCCCCTTTCCATCCACATATTTTACAATCAAGCGAAACGCACAAAAAATGCAACAAACACAGCGAAATATGAACGCAAAGGGTAAAAAAAAAAAACAGCTACAATCTGACAATAATTAGCCCCAGCTGGGCAATCTACTCACCTGTCAGCTGGGCTTCGAAGCCGGGCCATACACACTCCCTTCCCGCAGGAGGCGCGCCGACCACGCCCGCCTCCACAGTTGGTAAAAAAAACTACTTTGTAGGACTCAACAAAAGACTAGACTTAATGGCAAGAACTACTTCCTGGCGACAGCAACATACTGAGGACAAACTGAAATAAATGCAAACTTGTAAATAAAATAAATGATTTTCATTATTATCCATCCATCCATTTTTCTACCGCTTGTCCCTTTTTGGGGTGGCGGGGTGTGCTGGAGCCTATCTCAACTGCATTATTATAAAAGTTTATATTCATTACCTCATAAACGCACAAACTGGTACTGCTGAATATTGGTATTGATTCCCAGATACCGGTAATTGGTACTGTATCGATTCAAATACAAAAGTTACAGTACCTATGCCTAACTACTTCTATTTTACTAATACAATATAGTAGGTACGAATATAAAACGTAATGTTTTTTTTTAGTGCTGTCACACAATTTCATTTTTAATGGGATTACTCACAATCAATCACAATTATTCAGACACACATTTTGATTAATTGTGATTAATTGCTGCAAATTGCTTGTGTGCATTATTTTGAAATAACTTGAAAAAAGACCCCAAATTTTGACCAAAATTACATTTCATTGTCAGAATATCATACAGGGGGGAAAAAATGACGGTTCCCTTGAATGCACATATTTTTTATTTAAAGGGTTTTATCTACTTTTCCTTTGCTTGCCACAGGGTGCTGATGTCATCCAAATACCCAGAGGGCCTCACGGGACGCGTGGAGTTCAATGACGACGGCGACAGGAAGTACGCCCACTACAGTATTCTCAACTACCAGAAGAGTCGACTCATTCAAGTTGGCGTTTATAACGGGACACAGGTGAGAAAAGCTCTGTACTGGCAATGCACGGTTACACAACGTGTTGTCTGCAACACAAATATAAACATGAGTGTTGTGGTGTTTCAATGAACTGGAATCCAGTGTGCTGTGGGGCCCGATGGTAGTGAGTCACACCTGAGACATCATAAATTAATCAAATCTTTATCGTACACGTGAAAGTAAACAAAGTGACAAAAAACATTTTACGACAAAGATTTGATTAATTTATGATGTCTCAGGTGTGATTCACTACAATAGGGCCCTACAGCACACTGGATTCCAGTTCATTGAAATACCACAACACTGGATATTGTTCAGTTTTAAACGACCATTGTGTGTGTGGACAAGGATAAGGTTAGGTGGGATTTACCCTGGATAACCTTAGGATAGGATCGGATAGGATAGGATAGGATAGGATAGGATAGGTCTTTATTGTCATTGCACAAGTACAACGAAACTTTGTTTTCAGCACAAACCCGTTCAAGATTAGACAAACAAACTGTACAGGGTTACAGAACAGGAACGCTGATGGGTCGCCACAAGGCGCCCTGTAAAAGATGGGGAAAAAGGTAAACGCTGGGGAAGGATGAGCAAAAAAATACAATCTAGAGTGGGAAAAAACCTCCATAGCAAAGCACATGTACATATTACAAGGTACATCTCGAGATATCTAGCAACAGAGGGGAGGGAGTTGGGCGGCCATGGTGGCGGGCCGCAGCTCTCAGGCGCTGCCCTTCCCTCCATCACTCCTATGGGATTTGCGTCAAGGGCGTTGGTTTGGGGGGTGAGGCTTAGTGTAGAACGGAGCCTGAGCATGCACATTGTGTGTGTGTGGACAAGGATAAGGTTAGGTGGGATTTACCCTGGATAACCTTAGGATAGGATAAGATAGGGTAGGTCTTTGTTTTCAGCACAAACCCGTTCAAGATTAGACAAACAAACAGTGTACAGGGTTACAGAACAGGAACGCTAATGGGTCGCCACAAGGCGCCCTGTAAAAGATGGGGAAAAAGGTAAACGCTGGGGAAGGATGAGCAAAAAAATACAATCTAGAGTGGGAAAAAACCTCCATAGCAAAGCACATGTACATATTACAAGGTACATCTCGAGATATCTAGCAACAGAGGGGAGGGAGTGGGGGGGCCATGGTGGCCGGCCGCAGCTCTCAGGCGCTGCCCATTCTTCCATCACCCCTATGGGATTTGCGATTTGGATTGGGGGGTGGGGCTTAGTCGGCTTAGTGTAGAACGAGGCCTGAGCATGCACATTGTGTGTGTGGACAAGGATACAGTTAGGGTCGATTTACCCTGGATAACCTTAGAATAAGATAGGATAGGGTAGGTCTTTGTTTTCAGCACAAACCCGTTCAAGATTAGACAAACAAATAGTGTACAGGGTTACAGAACAGGAACGCTGATGGGTCGCCACAAGGCGCCCCGTAAAAGATGGGGAAAAAGGTAAACGCTGGGGAAGGATGAGTAAAAAAAATACAATCTAGACTGGACTCCTAAGGGGGCCCAGTCTGGAGTGGGAAAAAACCTCCATAGAAAAGCACATATACATATTAGAACGTACATCTTGAGATATCTAGCAACAGAGGGGAGGGAGTGGGGGGGCCATGGTGGCCGGCCGCAGCTCTCAGGCGCTGCCCATTATTCCATCACCCCTATGGGATTTGCGATTTGGATTGGGGGGTGGGGCTTAGCCAATTTAGTGTAGAACGGAGCCTGAGCATGCACATTGTGTCAAAAATGTTTGAAAAGGTAGCACATCCCAAAATTAAGACTAGTAGGACAAAATACTCACATTTCACTTGATTTATTGCTCACATCAAAAAAGAGGAACGCTTACGCGTTTCGGCACGTGGCCTTCGTCAGAAACGCTCTGACGAAGGCCACGTGCCGAAACGCGTAAGCGTTCCTCTTTTTTGATGTGAGCAATAAATCAAGTGAAATGTGAGTATTTTGTCCTACTAGTCTTAATTTTGGGATGTGCTACCTTTTCAAACATTTTTGAAACATTTACTGGATTACTTTTTTTTTTTTTTTTTTTTTTTTTGGGTTTGGCACTCCATCTTGAATCACATTGAGAAGCGCAATCTCCTTTTTGAACCATGCACATTGTGTGTGTGTGGACAAGGATAAGGTTAGGTGGGATTTACCCTGGATAACCTTAAAATAGGATAGGATAGGGTAGGTCTTTGTTTTCAGCACAAGCCCGTTCAAGATTAGACAAACAAACAGTGTACAGGGTTACAGAACAGGAACGCTAATGGGTTGCCACAAGGCGCTCCATAAAAGATGGGAAAAAGGTAAACGCTGGGGAAGGATGAGCAAAAAAATACAATCTAGACTGGGCTCCTAAGGGGGCCCAGTCTGGAGTGAGAAAAAACCTCCATAGCAAAGCACATATACAGTACATATTACAACGTACATCTTGAGATATCTAGCAACAGAGGGGAGGGAGTGGGGGGGGCCATGGTGGCAGGCCGCAGCTCTCAGGCGCTGCCCTTCCCTCCATCACTCCTATGGGATTTGCGTCAAGGGCGTTGGATTGGGGGGTGGGGCTTAGCCGGCTTAGTGTAGAACGGAGCCTGAGCATGCACATTGTGTGTGTGTGGACAAGGATAAGGTTAGGTGGGATTTAGCCTGGATAACCTTAGGATAGGATAGGATAGGGTAGGTCTTTGTTTTCAGCACAAACCCGTTCAAGATTAGACAAACAAACAGTGTACAGGGTTACAGAATAGGAACGCTGATGGGTCGCCACAAGGCGCCCCGTAAAAGATGGGATAAAGGTAAACGCTGGGGAAGGATGAGTAAAAAAATACAATCTAGACTGGGCTCCTAAGGGGGCCCAGTCTGGAGTGGGGAAAAACCTCCATAGCAAAGCACATATACATATTACAACGTACATCTCGAGATATCTAGCGACAGGTGTAAAAGAAAGTGCATCTATACCCTCCTTCAAAAGCGCACTAAAAGAACACCTCCAGGAAACTACAACCCTAGACTAACACCCCCCCACACCACATCCCACCTCCCCGGATTGTAAATAATAAAATGTCAATAATCAAATGTATATACTTGTTCTTATGCTTTCTGAGCTCACTATGTTCGCTGTACATATCCTACCAAGTCAGACCTACACTGTTACAATGTCCATTTCTCAGATGATATTATTGTTGTTGACTGAAGTGCTGATATCAACCCCCCCCCACCCCCCCGACACAACCCCCTCCACATCCCACCCCCCAGATTGTAAATAATGTAAATAATTCAATGTATATACTCTGATGATTAACTCGTGTGATGACTGTATTATGATAATAGTATGTATTTATACCATGAATTGATTAACGTGGACCCTGACTTAAACAAGGGTGTTACTATTTAGTGGTCAATTGTACGGAATATGTACTGTACTGTGCAATCTACTAATAAAAGTCTCAATCAATCAATCAAAGACAAAGGGGAGGGAGTGGGGGGGCAATGGTGGCAGGCCGCAGCTCTCAGGCGCTGCTCATCCTTCCATCACCCCCTATGGGATTTGCGTCGATGGCGTTGGATTGGGAGGTGGGGCTTAGCAGGCTTAGTGTAGAACGGGGCCTGAGGATGCGCGGTTTTTGCTTGGTGGTTGAGGAAGAATTTTGCCATCAATCCCACGTGGGTGCTCGGCATTGTCCGCATACTTGCCAACCTTGAGACCTCCGAATTCGGGAGATGGGGTGGGGGTGTATATATTTTCAAGTATTTCTTTTATATATATATATATATATATAAATAATCTGTTCATGAATGAGTATATCCGTTCGGCCACCGTGTTCAATGGAGAAGTCTGATCTACAAAATGTGCAGGCAGCATACCCCTTCCCCTTCCAGCTGTCCTGGATGAACTGAAATTATTTTTTCCAATCATTTTGGAACTTGCATTGATTGATTGAGACTTTTATTAGTAGGTTGCACAGTGAAGTACATATTCCGTACAATTGACCACCAAATGGTAACACCCGAATAAGTTTTTCAACTTGTTTAAGTCGGGGTCCACTTAAATTGATTCATGATACAGATATATACTATCAGATATATACTATCATCATAATACAGTCATCACACAAGATAATTACAATGAATTATTTACATTATTTACAATCGAGGGGGCGGGGGGTTAGGTTTGGTTGATTATCATCAGTCATCAACAATTGAGAACAGAGAAATGGACATTGAAACAGTGTAGGTTTGACTTGGTAGGATATGGACAGCAAGTAGTGGACATAGAGAGAGAGAGAGAGAGAGAGAGAGAGAGAGAGAGAGAGAGAGAGAGAGAGAGAGAGAGAGAGAGAGAGAGAGAGAGAGAGAGAGAGAGAGAGAGAGAGAGAGAGAGAGATCAGAAGGCATAAGAAAAAGTATCTACATTTGATTGTTTACATTTGATTATTAACAATCCGGGGAGGGTGTTAGTTTAGGGTTGTAGCTGCCTGGAGGTGAACTTTTAGTGCGGTTTTGAAGGAGGATAGAGATGCCCTTTCTTTTATACCTGTTGGGAGCGCATTCCACATTGATCTGGCATAGAAAGAGAATAAGTTAAGACCTTTGTTAGATCGGAATCTGGGTTTAACGTGGTTAGTGGAGCTCCCCCTGGTGTTGTGGTTATGGCGGTCATTTACGTTAAGGAAGTAGTTTGACATGTACTTCGGTATCAGGGAGGTGTAGCGGATTTTATAGACTAGGCTCGGTGCAAGTTGTTTAACCCTGTCCTCCACCTTGAGCCAGCCCACTTTGGAGAAGTGGGTAGGAGTGAGGTGGGATCTGGGGTGGAGGTCTAGAAGTAATCTGACTAGCTTGTTCTGGGATGTTTGGAGTTTAGATTTGAGGGTTTTGGAGGTGCTAAGGTACCAGGAGGTGCATGCGTAATCGAAAAAGGGTTGAACGAGAGTTCCCGCCAGAATCCTCAAGGTGCTTTTGTTGACCAGAGAGGAAATTCTATAGAGAAATCTCGTTCGTTGGTCGACCTTTTTGATTACCTTGGTTGCCACTTTATCACAGGAAAGATTAGCCTCTAGAATGGAACCTAGGAAGGTGATCTCATCCTTCCTGCAAGCGTCCTTCTTCTTCTTACTCGTCGTCGCCATGTCTCTTCTTCGTTCTTCTGCTAAGTCTCTGTTATGTTTTTGGGACATTACTACTTGCCGTAGTTTTGAAGCAATGCATGATGGGAATCCGGATGTTGTGTGTCAGTGTATTAAAGTGCCCGGCTGGAATAAACACCCGCTGAGAAATAGCTCCGTGCCTGCCTACTTTATGGGTTATAGGTAGACCTATGGATAACGGAGACATATATAATAGTCTCCTTTTCAGGTGAGAGAGGACGCTAAAGGCAGTGCCTTTAAGGCACGCCCCCAATATTGTTGTCCGGGTAGAAATCGGGAGAAATTCGGGAGTACGGTTGCCCCGGGAGATTTTCGGGAGGGGCACTGAAATTCGGGAGTCTCCCGGGAAAATCGGGAGGGTTGGCAAGTATGATTGTCCGGGATCGGCGCCTATGATCCCAACACATTGGGTTAGGACACAGAAGTTAAAGGTCAATCATAAATAACAGAACAGCTGTGGCTGCACACCTACTGTCAGCCTCCCGTGAAATTGTTATGTACTGTACGTACGTGTGTGTGGTGTGTGTGTGTAGGTGGTAATGAACAATCAGCGAAAGATTATCTGGCCGGGCGGGGAGACAGAAAAACCACAAGGCTTCCAGATGTCAACTCGACTGAAGGTAAGCTGGCTCCACATTGACACGGTAACACGATCTGATTGTTTGAAATGAACTTATGTTCATGTTAACATGTGTTCTTCAAACGCCAATTCATCCTCCCCATGTCCATAAGCGCTCGCATCCAACATGAAATGTCCTTCCAAACCAACTCCTGTGTCTGTCTCCTGTCTGCTTCTCGGGCTCTTCCATCCTCCATTGCTGTTCCTCACCAGAACGGGGAAGATCCCGATCCATGTGATCAACAGCTTTTTTTTGTTGTTGTTGTAGATAGTGACAATACACCAGGAGCCATTTGTGTACGTGAAGCCCACTATGCCGGATGGGACGTGCAAGGAGGAAATAACACTGAACGGAGTCTTAATTAAAAAGGTTATCTGCACGGGGCCCAATGAGACCATCCCAGGTAACACATCAGGGACGTCTCTATCATCATCCATGTGCTTTTAATGCACAGACACCCACTGGAGATGCATACATATATATGCAGTAGGTATCTATATATGTATGCATGGAGCTGAGTGTGCCATGCAGATGTGTGTCATGTGCTTGGAGTGTGTGTGTGTGTGTGTGTGTGCGTGTGTGTGTGTGTGACGCATCTGTGCAGTCTACATGCGCCGGTTCAGGACATCAAATCATTCAGCCGGCCGATTCCCTCCACGCTGATTGTGACTCGCAACCGTTTCTCCTTCGGTTACAGGACGCCCAATCGTACCGCAGTGTTGTTACGGATTCTGCATTGATCTCCTGATCAAGCTGGCAATGACTATGAACTTTACCTACGAGGTTCACCTGGTGGCTGATGGGAAATTTGGGACCCAGGAGCGGGTGAGTGTCGTCTTACCGCACCACTGGTCGTTTTTGGTGGAAACACAGGGGCAATGTTATTTACAGTTTTTTTACACACAATTTGACTAACTGTGTGTCTTGTTTCACTTTTCCAAACACAACATTACATTTTCTTGATTCCTAGATTATTTGCAAAATGACACACCTACTGAAACCCACTACTACCGACCACGCAGTCTGATCTTAACATTGCAACACATGCCAATACGGCCGGGTGAACTTATAAAGTGCAATTTTAAATTTCCCGCCACACTTCCGGTTGAAAACGTGTAGATATGATGACGTATGCGCGTGACATCAACGGTTAATACGGAAGCATTCGGACCCCATTGAATCCAATACAAAAAAGCTCTGTTTTCATCCCAAAATTCCACAGTATTCTGGACATCTGTGTTGGTGAATATTTTGCAATTTGTTTAATGAACAATGAAGACTGCAAAGAAGAAAGCTGTAGGTGCGATCGGTGTATTAGCGGCATGCTACAGCAACACAACCAGGAGGACTTTGAGGATAGCAGACGCGCTAGCCCAGGGGTCGGCAACCCGCGGCTCCGGAGCCGCATGCGGCTCCTTGACCACTCTGATGCGGCTCAGCTACATACATGCCGACCCCCCCGATTTTCCCAGGAGATTTATGGATCTCAGTGTCCCTCATAGATTACTCCCAGGGAAAAAATAATCCTATTTACACTCTAATTACTAAATAAAGGGCGTGCCCTAATTGCACTGCAGTAATTGTCCTCTATAGCATTTACATACAGCGTGCCAGTCCAGCCACATGTTGCATGTTGTTATTACTTGCACACACAGGAGACAGCAAAGCATACTTAGTCATCAGCCACACAGCTTACACTGACGGTAGCCGTATCAAACAACTTTAACATTGTTACGTTACAAATATGCGCCACACTGTGAACCCACACCAAAAAAGAATGAAAAACACATTTCTGGAGAACATCCCACCGTAACACAACATTAACACAACACAACCATTACCCAGAATCCCATGCAGCCCTAACTCTTCCGGTCTACATTATACACCCCCGCTACCACCAAATCCCCCCTCTCCGTGCGTTGGTTGAGCGGAAGAGTTAGGGCTGCATGGGATTCTGGGTATTGGTACCGTCAGTGTAAGATGTGTGGCTGCTGAGTTAGTACGCCTTGCTGTCACTTACGTGAGCAAGCTGAAATTGCATTCTACTTGTGGTCGAGCAGGTACACTGTTAGGGCAGACTGTAGAGGGCGCCAAATGCAGTGTCATCACGCTCTGATATTCGGGAGTCTCCCGGGAAAAATGAGAGGGTTGGCAAGTATGACGCTATCGAGCGCCATTCATTCAAAACTCGCGGGCTGCACTAACATCAAATTTCCACATTAAAGTGCGTGCCGGTGCGTGTGTCGGAGACCCCTGGTTAACATAGCACAAAGCGTTTAAGCTTTGTATGCGGTGTTTTTCATTTTAAAAATTTTTTTGTGGCTCCCATTACTTTCTTTAATTTGTGAAACTTGCCAAAATGGCTCTTTGAGTGGTAAAGGTTGCCGACCCCTGCGCTAGCCGAACAACCTCACCTTCACTTCCTCCGTCTCCGGGCCGCCAACCGCATCGGTGATCGGGTGAAGTCCTTCGTCGTACCGTCGATCACTGGAAGGCAGGTGAGCACGGGTCGTGATGAGCAGATGAGAGCTGGCGTAGGTGCAGAGCTAATGTTTTTAGCATAGCTCTGTCGAGGTTCCGTAGCTAAGTTAGCTTCAATGGCGTCGTTAGCAACAGCATTGCTAAGCTGGAAATCATTAACCGTGTATTTACACGTCCAGAGTTTGGTAGTATTGTTGATCTTCTGTCTATCCTTCCAGTCGGGGACTTATTTGTTTTGTTTCTATATGCAGTAAAGCCCGATGCTATCACGTTAGCTCAGTAGCTAAAGAGCTTCACCCATGTATTGTTATGGAGATAAAAGTCACTGTGAATGTCCATTTCGCGTTCTCGACTCATTTTCAAGAGGATATAGTATCCGAAGTCGTTTGAAATACAAATCCGTGATCCACAATAGAAAAAGGAGAAAGTGTGGAATCCAATGAGCCAGCTTGTACCTAAGTTACAGTCAGAGCGAAAAAAGATACGTTCTGCACTGCACGCTAGTCCTTCACTTTCACGTTCCTCATCCACGAATCTTTCATCCTCGCTCAAATTAATGGGGTAATCGTCGCTTTCTCGGTCCGAATCTCTCTCGCTGCTGGTGTTAAACAATAGGAAAATATGAGCAGTCCTTCCTCCGGTGTTGCACGCTACTTCCGGTAGGGGCAAGGCTTTTTTTTATCAGAGACGAAAAGTTGCGAACTTTATCGTCGTTGTTCTATGCTAAATCCTTTCAGCAAAAATATGGCAATATCGCGAAATGATCAAGTATGACACATAGAATGGATCTGCTATCCCCGTTTAAATAAAAAAAATTCATTTCAGTAGGCCTTTAAAATGAAAAGAAACTATTAGCGTGAGTTACCCAGAACAGTGATAAATACAAAACACATTTGTAAAAAAAACATATTTTACTATAAGAAATCACGTTTGGGGCATTTTTTTTTTTTTCTTTTTAGCATAAGTGATGACAAAATATATTGGCAAATCCATAGCACTCGTCATTGTTTACTTTGAAGTGGGCCTACACGTAAAGACTGTTGCGTCGGACCAGTTCTTCCTCCAAGGGAATCTAAGTTACTGGTCAATCCCAAGTTCTTTCGATGACATATACCGTATTTCCTTGAATTGGCGCCGGGAATATAGTATTCGCATGCCTCGAATTACAGCCGGGTCAAACTCGTTTCGCAAAATAATTAGCGCATGCTTGGCACTTCCGCCGGGTCAAATATGAGTCATTAAATGACTCCCGCCTCCTGGTGGTAGAGGGCGCTAGTGATCCTTCTTGCGACTGCTGGTACTGCAGAACACCGGTGCAGCAGAAGAAGACAACCGGCAGCAAGAGTGCGCGGCCATTGTTTGCTTGGACTTTTACCATGGAGGATTACATATCTAAAATAAAACAGTTTTCTAAACTGGACTTTCAATCGAAGCAGGAGGTAATACTTAAAAGGAAGATCTCCATCGAGACAGAGAGACTTTTAAAACTGAAGAAAGATAAGGAAGACTTGTATATCGATGCTTTTCTTCAAAAGGAGCTGGCATGGACTCATTTATACCTAAAGGTAAGACAATAATAACATTTTTTTTATTAAATGTGCTTTTCATGATAATGTAAGCGCTGGAGTGAGAAGAGGTTTTAAAACAATTAGCGCATGCTTGGCCATCCCGCAGGCTTCTGGTAAGCACCGGAGTGACAGGAGGTTTTAAATTAATTAGCGCCCCTGCGGCTATTCAAGGAAATACGTTATGCTGAGTAAGAAGGACCATCAAGACAGAATTGGAATATTTTCAAGTTTTACTAAAGCTTTAGGAGTTCAACTTTACCGATACATTCATATCGGCTACTCTAGTTGATATGGCATTCCAAGGGAAAAGCCAAATCCTTTTCACACAAAGAAAGCCCCCAGCCAAACAGCTCCATTTTTGTTTCATCTGACATCACATGGACAAAGATAAGACCTTCTGGAGGAAAGTTCTGTGGTCAACTACTGTGTGGGACAATTTCCCTTGAGAATCATTAAAGTTTGTCTAAGTCTAAGTCTAAATAGTGGCTGTTTTACTGCTACATACTATTTTGGCAATGTAGGACAGTAAAAGTATCCTAAAAGCTGTTGCTTTAACCTGAAATTTGATCAATTTGCCTAAAGTGACCCAAAATGCTCAAACACAAAAATAGTATAACATGAACTACGCGATACTATACTAGTATAGTATCGCAGTACTAATGAATCAAAAACGGTACTATATTCTGTTTAAAAAGTACCGGTTCCCCATTTATTTTTTTTACAGGCATGCTGGGTTTACGAGCAGAGGAGCATGTTCGGCAGCGCGCACACACAGAGTACTTACAAGCAGACACAGTGTGTAGACAGAAAAGGGAGAATGGACGCATTTTGGCTTACAAAGTAAAGATAAAGATGAAGTTATAACACTGAAACACCCTCAGGAAGAGGTGCTTTAAAACATGGCTAGCTTTTTAGCGGCTAACATCCATCCGCAGTGTTTTAGCTACTTCTAAATCACTAATCCTCGCCTCCATGATGACAAATAAAGTAAGTTGGAATAATAAGGAATAGCTAAACATGCTTCACTACACACCGTAGGAGGATACAATAGCTCACCGGCGTCACAATGTAAACAAATGCCATGGGTGGATCTACACCTGACATCCACTGTAATGATACCAAGTACAAGAGTGTATCTAGTCGATACTACTATGATTACATCGATATTTTTTATCGTCACAAAATCTTTTTCCTTTTAAATTCATATTATGTTTATAAACTCAGGAAAAAAATCATATTATATTCATAAATTAAGGAAATACGTCCCTGGACACATGATAACTTAAATTATGAGCAATGTATGATCCTGTAACTACTTGGTATCGGATCGATACCTAAATGTGTGGTATCATCCAAAACTTATTACATTTTAACAAAAGTGTAGATAGAACATGTTGAAACAGAAAATAAGCAGATATTAACAGTAAATGAACAAATAATCTATTTTTACAGTTTGTCTTTCATAATGTGTACAAAATAATAGGTGTATAAATGACACAATATGTTACAGCATACCGTATTTCCTTGAATACCCGCAGGGGCGCTAATTAATTTAAAACCTCCTGTCACTCCGGCGTTTACCGGAAGCCTGCGGGATGGCTGTGCATGCGCTAATTATTTTAAAACCTCTTCTCACTCCGGCGTTTACCAAAAGGAATGCGGTAAATTTAGGCGTGCGCTTTGAGTGTGATGTAAGCATACCATCATGAAAAGCACATTTAATTAAAAAAAAACGTTATTATGGTCTTACCTGTACTTAAAAATGGAGTCCATTTGCAGCTCCTTCTGACCAAAAGCATCGATAACTTGTTTATAGAAGTCTTCCTTATTTTCTTTCTTCAGTTTTAAAAGTCTCTCTGTCTCGATGGAGATATTCCTTTAATTATTACCTCCTGCTTCCATTGAAAGTCCAGTTTAGAAAACTGTTTTATTTTAGATACCGGTATGTAATCCTCCATGTTAAAAGTTCAGGTGAGAGGAAAAAAAAAAAAATCTGTTGCTGCGTGTTGTCACTTCTTCCGCAGTACCGGAAGTCGCAAGAAGGATCACTAGCGCCCTCTACCACCAAGAGGCGGGAATCATTTAATGACTCATACAGTATTTGACACACGCAGCTACGGTATATTAATAAAACATAGCTGCTTACTGTACCGGTATTCAATAGCTTGGACCTTAAATCCTACTGAATAGCTCTTTATCTTTTTTCCTTTGTGCGATTGCAAACTACTGAAAGCAGCTTCCTCCATTTTGAAAATGAGGACAGGTAAAGCGTCACTCGTGACGTTACGAATTTGACCCGGCGGAAGTTCTAGACATATGCTAAATATCTTGCGAAACGAGTTTGACCCGGCGAAAATGATAGACATGCGATAATAAAATTAATATTTTGATCCGGCGTTAATAATGAACCTGCGATAAGGCCAAGCATGCGTTAATTATTTTGAGGAACGAGTTTGACCCGGCAGTAATTCTAGACGTGCGAATACTATATTCCCTGCGCCGATTCAAGGAAATACGGTACGTCAGCAGACTAATTAGGAGTCTTTGTTTGTTTACTTACTACTAAAAGACAAGTTGTCTAGTATGTTCACTATTTCATTTAAGGACTAAATTATAATAATAAACATATGTTTCATGTACAGTAAGACTTTTTGTTAAAATATAGTCAATAATGCCATTTTTATGTGGTCCCCTTTATTTAGAAAAGTATCGAAAAGTATCCAAATACATTTTGGTACCGTTATCGGGACAACCCTACCACCACGTATTTCAAATGTTGTATTTTAACGGTGATGATTGTCATATTTATTGCCTTGTAGGTGAACAACAGTAACAAGAAAGAGTGGAATGGCATGATGGGAGAGCTCCTGGGGGGCCTGGCGGATATGATTGTGGCCCCGCTGACTATAAACAACGAGCGAGCACAATACATTGAGTTCTCCAAACCCTTCAAATATCAAGGCCTCACTATACTCGTTAAAAAGGTATGCTTATGACTTTATGTATTATTTGAACTGCACACAACATGAAGTAGCTTTTGTTCACATGACTTGTTTTTTTAACAGAAATGCTCATTTTCACACGTTTAGGGATGATTGTGTGAATGCTCCAAAACATTCACACATGATTTTCTACACCAACATTCATCTAGTTATTCAACTTCAACTTATTAGTATTCTTCTCCAGATTTGGGCGCGTTCTACCTTCCACATTTTTCACCCGATTCAAAGCGTTCCAACTTCAAACTGTTTAGCCTATTCGGGAATCGCGGGCTTTCCCTTGACAATTTCCAAAAAATTCCCAGATTTCCAGCTTTTCCGGGACATTTTTCCCATTCAAAATGAATTGGCCATTTTTCAAACTTCCACCATTTCCACATTTTTCAACCTATTCAAACCATTCCACCTTCAACACATTCCACCATCCTGGAAATTCACACTTCTTTTTTTCCAAGTTAAAAAAATTCCAGGATTTTCCAGAACTCCTGTTTTTCCAAAGCCCTATTTCCACCCTTTTTTCTGGCAACTACTCCTTCCACATTTTTCAACGCATTTCAACCGTTCCACCGTCAAAACATACCTCTTAATCAGGAAAAAAAACAAAGTTTTCCCGAAATTCCAGGAATTCTGTAATACCATTTCTCATTTCAACATGTTGCTACTTTAACATTTCTCGACTGATTTGAAAAAATGAAACACCAACATTTGAACTCATTCAGCCCATTCAAGTTTTTAACCATTTTCTTTTAAAATTCCTGCTCTTCCCGAAATTCCCATTTTTGGGGGAAATTCCCATTGAAATGAATGGGACATACTTCAAACTTCCACAATTCCCACATTATTCAACCCACTCAAACCATTCCACTTTTGACACATTCCACCATTCTGGAAGTTCAAACTTCCCTTTTTCCAAGTTCAAAAAAATTCCAGGATTTTCCAGAATTCCTGGTTTTCCAAAGCCCTATTTCCACCCTTTTTTCTGGTGACCACTCCTTCCACATTTTTCAATGCATTTCAACCGTTCCACCGTCAAAACATACCTCTTAATCAGAAAAAAAACGGAGTTTTCCCAGTTTTCCCGAAATTCCAGGAATTCCGTAATACCATTTGTCATTTCAAGATGTTACTACTTTAACATTTCTCGACTGATTTGAAAAATGTCAACACCACCATTTCAACTCATTCAGCCCATTCAAGTTTTTTACCATTTTCAAAAAAAATTCCCGCTTTTCCAGAAATTCCCATTTTTGGGGGAAATTCCTATTGAAATGAATGGGACATACTTCAAACTTCCACAATTCCCACATTATTCAACCCACTCAAACCATTCCACTTTTGACACATTCCACCATTCTGGAAGTTCAAACTTCCCTTTTTCCAAGTTCAAAAAAATTCCAGGATTTTCCAGAATTCCTGGTTTTCCAAAGCCCTATTTCCACCCTTTTTTCTGGTGACCACTCCTTCCACATTTTTCAACGCATTTCAACCGTTCCACCGTCAAAACATACCTCTTAATCAGAAAAAAAACGGAGTTTTCCCAGTTTTCCCGAAATTCCAGGAATTCCGTAATACCATTTGTCATTTCAAGATGTTACTACTTTAACATTTCTCGACTGATTTGAAAAATGTCAACACCACCATTTCAACTCATTCAGCCCATTCAAGTTTTTTACCATTTTCCAAAAAAAATCCCACTTTTCCAGAAATTCCCATTTTTGGGGGAAATTCCTATTGAAATGAATGGGACATTCTACAAACTTCCACCATTTCCACATTTTTCAACCTATTCAAACCATTCCACCTTCAACACATTCCACCATCCTGGAAATTCACACTTCTTTTTTTCCAAGTTAAAAAAAATTCCAGGATTATCCAGAATTCCTGGTTTTCCAAAGCCCTATTTCCACCCTTTAATCTGGCGACTACTCCTTCCACATTTTTCAACGCATTTCAACCATTCCACGGTCAAAACATTCCTCCTAATCAGGACAAAAAAACAACGTTTTCTCGGTTTTCCCGAAATTCCAGGAATTCCGTAATACCATTTCTCATTTCAAGATGTTACTACTTTAACATTTCTCGACTGATTTGAAAAATGTCAACACCACCATTTCAAGTCATTCAGCCCATTCAAGTTTTTTACCATTTTCTAAAAAATTCCCGCTTTTCCAGAAATTCCCATTTTTTGGGGAAATGCCTATTCAAATGAATGGGACATTCTACAAACTTCCACAATTCCCACATTATTCAACCCACTCAAACCATTCCACTTTTGACACATTCCACCATTCTGGAACTTCAAACTTCCCTTTTTCAAAGTTCAAAAAAATTCCAGGATTTTCCAGAACTCCTGTTTTTCCAAAGCCCTATTCCCACCCTTTAATCTGGTGACTACTCCTTCCACATTTTTCAACGCATTTCAACCGTTCTACCGTCAAAACATACCTCTTAATCAAGAAAAAAAACAAAGTTTTCCCGGTTTTCACGAAATTCCAGGAATTCCGTAATACCATTTGTCATTTCAAGATGTTACTACTTTAACATTTTTCGACTGATTTGAAACATTTCAACACCAACCATTTGAACTCATTCAGCCCATTCAAAGTTGTTTACCATTTTCAAAAAAAATCCTGCTTTTCCCGAAATTCCCATTTTTGGGGGAAATTCCCATTGAAATGAATGGGACATTCTTCAAACTTCCACAATTCCCACATTATTCAACCCACTCAAACCATTCCACTTTTGACACATTCCACCATTCTGGAACTTCAAACTTCCCTTTTTCCAAGTTCAAAAAAATCCAGGATTTTCCAGAACTCCTGTTTTTCAAAGCCCTATTTCCACCCTTTTTCTGGCGACTACTCCTTCCACATTTTTCAACCCATTTCAACCGTTCCACGGTCAAAACATTCCTCTTAATCAGGACCAAAAAAACTAAGTTTTCCCGGTTTCCCCGAAATTCCAGGAATTCCGTATTACCATTTCTCATTTCAACATGTTACTACTTCAACAATTTTCGACTGATTTGAAAAAATGAAACACCAACATTGGAACTCATTCAGCCCATTCAAGTTTTTTACCATTTTCATTTAAAATTCCCGCTCTTCCCGAAATTCCCATTTTTTGGGAAAATTCCTGTTGAAATGAATGGGACATTCTTCAAACTTCCACAATTCCCAGATTATTCAACCCATTTCAAACCATTCCACCTTCGACACATTCCACCATTCTGGAAATTCAAACTACCCTTTTTCCAAGGTCAAAATAATTCCCGCTTTTCCAGAAATTCCCTAATACCATTTACTACTTCAACTTTAAACAATTGTAACACCAACCAATTCATGCTCATAATCTTTTTTTTTTTAAATCCCACTTTTCCCAAAATCCCAAATTTCCAGGAAGTTCTCATTGAAATGAATGGGACATTTTTCCAAGTTGCACAATTCCCACGTTTTTCAACCTTTTCAAACCATTCTAACATTAACACATTCCACTCATCCTGGACATTCAAACTAACACTTTCCCAAGTTCCAAACCAAATTCCGGTTTTCCTGGAAATTCAAACTCTTCAACATTCAAACTATTCTTACATTTAAACTACATTCCTTCAGCATTTCAGTTCAACTTCTGCATTGGAGCATTCACACGCAATTCATCCAGGAATTGCCTCTTCTAGTTATTCATTGAAAAATCCAATCTTTTGCAGTAAAATAATCACATTAAGTAAAATGGCTTAAAGAATAAATAGTTAAATGTAACAATATTCATCAATATAGAGTAGTAATATTGGTGTTTTGTTTCCAGGAAATCCCTCGCAGTACACTAGACTCCTTCATGCAGCCCTTCCAAAGCACTCTGTGGCTGCTGGTGGGTCTTTCGGTGCATGTGGTGGCGGTGATGCTTTACCTACTAGACCGGTTCAGGTACACGGGGAAAGTGTGTGTACGTGTGTGTGTGTGTGCGTGTGTGTGTGCACTCTTAACCGCTGCAGATCTTCCCCTCAGTTTAGACAAGAAGCCAGTCAGAGGTGAAGATTGACTCCAACCATTCCACTATTTTGTCCCTGTGCTGCCTTCTTGTCTCTGTTTTCCTTTTCTCTGGGCTTTCAGGGTTTTTTGTTTTTGTTTTCTTATGCACGTTCACTGCGAGGTCTCACTTTGTCTCCTGCAACCCTTCCAATGTCTTCCCCTTGTAGCCCGTTTGGAAGATTTAAAGTAAACAGTGAAGAAGAGGAGGAAGATGCCCTTACCTTGTCATCTGCCATGTGGTTCTCCTGGGGAGTATTGCTGAACTCTGGAATTGGAGAAGGTCAGATGCACTTAATGGAACAGTGGGGGAAAATGCTAATAATGCATTCATTATAGCTGCTGGCATAAATAGGGGTGTATGAAAACTTAATGTATTGCATTGTTGCAATCATTTTATATATATATATATATATATATATATATATATATATATATATATATATATATATATATATATATATATATATATATATATTTATGTGTATATATATATATATATATATATATATTTTTTTATATATATATATATATATATATATATATATATATATATATATATATATATATATATATATATATATATATATATATATATATATATATATATATATATATATATATATACACAAAGAAAATAAAACAGAAAATAAATAAATAAATATATATATATATATTTTTTTTTTCCTAATTAATTTACTATTATTATGGATTTTCAATAACATTTAACTGTTAATAAAATTATGTTTCGTATGATATGATTATTTTTAATAATTAGTATTTATTTGAGTTGATCCAATATAAACTTTTTTTACATAAAGTTTTTTTTTTTAAATTTACATAACAGAATAAATCAGTTAAAAAATAAAACAAATAAAAACACAAGTCCATAATATCTAATTCAAGTTTGCCAAGGAAGCAGAATTGAAACAATCAATGACAAAGAACATAAAACTGGGGGGAAAAAATATATATAAATATATACTGTACATACATACATACATACATACATACATACATACACATATATATATATATATATATATATATATATATATATATATATATATATATATATATATATATATATATATATATATATATATATATATATATATATATATATATATATATATATATATATACACACATTAATATAGTCAAGGTTTTCTGTGGTTTATCCGTTATCCTGACCTAACGTATACATACATAAATATCTATATTTTATATATATATAAAATAAAACAGATATATTTTTTTTCTGTATTTTCTTTGTCATTGATTGTTTCAATTTTCCTTCCTTGGCTAACTTCCATTAGATATTATAGACTTGTGTTTTATTTTTGGTTGTTTTACTGATTTTTTCTGTTATGTAAATTCAAAAGAAAATAATACTTACTTTATACAAAAAAAAGTTTTTATTGGATCAACTCAAATAAATACTAGTTATTACAAAACCATATCATACAAAATATGATTTCTATTAACAATTAAATGTTGTTGGAAAATCCATAACAATAGTCAATTAATTCGGAATGAATGCTTAACTAATAATATCATATAGTATAATAGTTATATAAAGTTATTAAATGAAGTCAACATTTTTTTGTTTGTTTGTTGATGCTCTTTGTCATTCATTGTAATCTCGAGTTATCTGAGTTGAGTCGGTGGATCCAGTTTTGATGCCGAAGGGAATTCTAAACTGTCAAATTAGGCTGGAAAATAAACTGATCTGAGTTCAACCTTAAACTTGCAGGTGCGCCTCGCAGCTTCTCAGCGAGAATCCTGGGTATGGTGTGGGCTGGATTTGCCATGATCATTGTGGCTTCCTATACTGCCAACCTGGCTGCCTTCCTGGTGCTGGACCGGCCTGAGGAGCGCATCACCGGCATCAATGACCCAAGGGTAAATGATAATAGTATAAATGTCACCATTTAAAGATAAGGGAAGTTTGAAGTATTAATCCTCGAGGGGAAATTAAAGATTGATGATTGCTAATTTTTTGGTTAATCTTTTTCAATGCCTGATTGGCGATCGACTGACACACCCTCTGGGATCGACCGGTAGCTTGCGATCGACGTAATGGGCACCCCTGCCGTAGGGCATATAGAATTTACAATGACCGCGAACCAAATCAAATAAAAGTAGTTCAGCACAGACACGTGCAAGTTAAGTGCAAAGATGGAGAGCATGGGGTGGTTGATTGGTATCCATTGCTACAGAGCATGCACCATCGGAGTTCAGCAGTTGAACAGCTTCTGGTGTGAAGGGAGGAAATCCGCGAATCCGTCAATTTTGTAAACCTTAGTCAGTACATTTTCCTCCCAGTCTTATGGTGTTTGCAATGTCTTTGCACAGCTGAGAAACCCATCGGACAAGTTCATCTACGCCACGGTGAAGCAGAGCTCCGTGGACATCTACTTCCGGCGGCAGGTGGAGCTTAGTACCATGTACCGCCACATGGAGAAGCACAACTATGAGAGTGCCGCCGAGGCCATCCAGGCAGTGCGTGACAAGTGAGTCTCGGCCAGGCCGCGCCGACCGCATCAAGTCGGCCGGCCGCTCAGCCTGTCAAGCACAAAGTCAGTGCCGCCCCGGTCAGGTCAGGTGGAGTTGGGACTGGGGAAGGAGGGGGCAGGAGGACCTATGGACCTGTGGATCAGGTGGAAGCTGCAAGACTTTACTGTGGCGCCTCCGCCTGATCCAGGCCCATTGTTACATTCAGACCAGGGAAAGGGGGCGGGACAAGCACGCTGGTAAGAGTGTGAGGTACAGCTAACGATGAGTGAAGGAGCACCCTTTTACAGGTTGCACCCTGGCGAACATCTATGAGAGTCCAATGGGGGAGTCGCCCTCACTCATCTGGCATTGGATTACATGTCGGTACCTGGTAAACGCTGAATGACGAACACGATGTGGTGTGCGAGAGAGAGAGAGAGAGAGAGAGAGAGAGAGAGAGAGAGAGAGAGAGAGAGAGAGAGAGAGAGAGAGGGTCTCCAACAATAAATGTGTATGTAGATCATTGTACTGTTGCACCGTAACCCCCTCCTTCCACTCCTCCCTACCTTCCTCCTCCCCCTACCTCCTCCTACCCTCCTTCCCCCTTCCCCCTCCCCCCACAGCAAGCTGCATGCTTTCATCTGGGACTCTGCGGTGCTGGAGTTTGAAGCCTCGCAGAAGTGCGACCTGGTGACCACGGGAGAGCTGTTTTTTCCGCTCGGGCTTTGGCATAGGCATGCGCAAGGACAGCCCCTGGAAACAGAATGTGTCCCTGGCCATTCTCAGGTCTGTCCCAGCCGAAGGTGCATTACCTGTCTTAATGTTTTTGATTTAGTTTGTTCCTTATCTATGATTTCTATGGTCGCCGTTGACCATTGTTTTTAGCCATCGCCTTTGTGTCACATCTCTGTCTTTAGCTCCCCCCTTCCTGGCCTCACTGTCTGTCTTCGTCTTGTCGTCTGTCCCATTGGTAGAAGCGACTCCAGGAGTCCCGACATCCCGAGCATTAACTTTGTCAACTCTCTCCCCACCACCCTTGACCTCTTACAGTTCTCATGAGAACGGCTTCATGGAAGACCTAGATAAAACCTGGGTGAGATACCAGGAGTGTGACTCACGGAGCAATGCCCCAGCCACACTCACCTTTGAAAACATGGCAGGTATGGTCCTTAAGACGTAGGCAAAGCGTTAAAAGTGATTGGACAAAAACTGCAGTGATAAGGTACTGTAGCCCTTTTTTGTCCAATACCTTTGTTTTAGTGTGGGCGCTATGTACTGTACAGTATCTTGTGCTGTGACTCTGTGGTCGGTCGTTAGTCATGTGTCGTACGGAGGCGGTGTGCGGCCCACTGAGCGTAGTTCAGGCTCAGTGCGAGCGATGTGTGGTTCCGAGACCAGCAGCTCACACTTTCTTTGCTCTCTCTTCTCTCGCTCTCTATCGACAGGGGTCTTCATGCTGGTGGCTGGAGGCATAGCAGCCGGGATCTTCCTCATCTTCATCGAAATAGCCTATAAGCGCCATAAAGACGCCCGCAGGAAGCAGATGCAGCTCGCCTTTGCGGCCGTTAATGTTTGGAGGAAGAACCTGCAGGTAAGAGCCTCTTCCTTTGCCCCCCACCCCCAACCAGGGCGAACGGGACTGATCTGCACAAACTTCTAAAACCATGTGCAGAATGTGAGAATCTGTGATATCCCCTAAATCTGCAGCAGAATATCCAAAGGACAAAACATTTTTGAAATCATCACCTGCCAAATGATTAGCTAACAGTCCTAGTTACCCTTACACCAAGACTGACTTAACATCTTGAACCACTATTCTCTAAAGTTCTGCAATGGCGCATGCTATCTTTATAAAGTCAGGTGATGCAAACATAAAAACAGAAAGTAAAAGGCAGCACTGTTAGTTTGTGAGTTTTCATGATATCATTGATTTCCTGCTCTGGGGCAACATCATCATCGGCGGTCACTCGAAGCGAGGATGACGATCCTCCTGGTAGGGGGGTATCCCTTTACGGAGGATGCCTGTGCGTGACTTTGTTTAACGTGGGGAGACTGGTGCACAGACAGTCACCACACGATCCTTGACAGATCCGGGTCAGGGTCCAGTGGCATGGAGTCCAAGACGACTAGGGACCCTTTTCTGCTGCAGCCTTCATCCGCCATCCCAGCCGTTGTGACGCTCCATAGGGTTAACAATCATCCTCAGCCTGTTCCACCGTTGAGGTCTTGGGTTGTTGTTTCCCCATAACTGGGCCCACGTGGATGTGGGGGTGCCTTCTTCCGCTATCGCAGCCGTTGTGGTAGTTCTTACATCTACCGTCTTCCACCTGCTCTGCCGTTGAGGTCTTCACCGTATCCCTGGCTAGGGGGCAGTCAGGTACTAGGCCTTTGCCAAGGGCCACCTGGGGTAACAGTAGTAAAGGGGTTAACCTCTAGTGCCCCAAGACCCCATAGAGGAGCCTCCACTGCCGGATGCACTTTAACGTCATGCCCAGGACTCTGGGGCAACACATACATAATCAATGACCTGGTTCAATCACAGACCTTTGACTGTTTTATCAATACATCTAGCTGATTCATGCTGTGCCGCCATGCACATGTTATTGTAGATCCTCCTGAAAACCATAAACCAAAAACAAATGTACCCTGCAGATTATGCTAGTTTTTAGGATAAATATGGCGAATAATTTCGAGCAAAACACGTGTTTGTAGTGCACTTAAGGATGGGTACATTTCAGATTTGAATCGATACGGTATGTGGGAATCGGTCCACTGCACCAATGTTTGGTAATTCTGCGTATGTTAATGTGTTAATAAAAGAGTGTGTTAAAAATTTAAATGACGTTTATTCACCGTATTTTTCGGACTATAAGGCGCACTTAAAATCCTTTAATTTTCTCAAAAATCGACCCGGTGCGCAAAATGTACGGAATCGTTCTGGTTGTGCTAACTGACCTCGAATCGATTTAATTTGGTACATGGAGTAATGATAAGTGTGACCAGTAGATAGCAGTCACACATAAGAGATACGTATCGACTGCAATATGACGCCAGTAAACAACACCAAAACTTTAAATGTTCCATTGAAAATATACAATATTTCCCACAGCACTCAAAATCTGTCAAAATGTTTTAGTACGACTTTGAAGCTTGTCGGCCCATTACGGCTACCGTAGTCAGAGATACCAGTATTACTATGGTGTGTGTATAAGGACCGCACAATGGCACCCATTAGCAGACATATTATCTGACATTTTCCATCCATCCATCTTCAACCGCTTATCCGGAATCGGGTCGCGGGGACAACAGCTCCAGCAAAGACCCCCAGACTTCCCTCTCCAGAGCAACATTTGCGACTTCCTCCTGGGGAATCCCGAAGCGTTCCCAGGCCAGAGAGGAGATGTAATCCCCCCATCTGGTCCTTGGCCTGCCGCGGGGTCTCCTCCCAGTGGGACGTGCAACGAGGACCTCCCTAGGGAGACGCTCGTGAGGCATCCGCACGAGATGCCCGAACCACCTAAGCTGGCTCCTTTCCAAGCGAAGGAGCAGCGGCTCTACTCCGAGTCTCTCTCGGGTGACTGCACTTCTCACCCTATCTCTAAGGGAGATGCCAGCCACCCTTCTGAGGAAACTCATTTCGGCCGCTTGTATCCGCGATCTTATTCTTTCGGTCATTATCCACACTTCATGACCATAGGTGAGAGTAGGAATGTAGATAGCTCGGTAGACCGAGAGCTTTGCCTTCTGGCTCAGCTCCCTGACATTTTGTTTCACAATATTATGCAAAACCAACTTTTCTTACCTTCTGGTACCTGCCGATGTGTATTTGGGATCTGCATAGGTGCTGAAAATGTGCGCATGTCCGCCACTGTAGTCCGTGCCGACCCCGTAGTCGATAAGCTTCCTTTTCACTATCTTCTTGTTATGGGACATTCAACTTCTGCTGTTGTCATTTCTAATATAAAGTAGTGTAAAGTTCTTACTTATATCGGTCAGTAAACTCGCTATGAAAGCGCTAAAACATACCGGTGTAGTGAGTTTAGGTATCGGGACAACCCTACTCGAAGTATCAACGAAATTCCATCGTACCGAAATCGGCACCCATCCCTAAATGCACTATTTTTCCGAAGTCCACTTGTTCCAATGAGCGTGCGTAGCTATCTTTGCAGTGAATAAAATGCAGAAAACAGGCGAAGAAACTGCAAAATTAATCTTCATTGTTAGATAAAAACAGAAGGAAAAACTAAAACAGCAATGCAAAACTTAAATCCAAACCTATAAGGTCTTCTTGAGAGAGGCTTTTTCCCCTTGCACTTTCTAAACGGAGGGTCCCCAACCGGGACTCCTTCATGTGGCCATGTGGGTTCATTTAGCAGAGCTGGGTATGTAACAGAAGGTACAGTATAAAAACATTGCTAGCAAACCGAGAGGACTGTACAGTATGTGGTTGTCGTGAGTGTCCTGACATGGATGTTCTGTGGATGGCATGCTGGGTGGGGGTGTGGGATGTGGGCGGTGTGGCGCATCACTGCAGAAACTAAACTGAGAGTAGACCAGCATGACTTGGATCAACGTCGCATCGATTTTTCTTCCGCAAGGCTAAACAAAGACGCCTCCAGCGCGCTCGTCGCTGTTCGTTAAGTGTCGCCGGATCCGCGCAATCTTCAAGGCACTATCAACCGCGGTAATGAGGCCTCGTCCGAGGCGCACCGAGGGCCCGCGTGAAGTCGAGCTGATCCGATCTGTCCTACGCCAGACATTATTCATGCTGTTTCGGTGCACTGATGTGATTGCTCCGTGCCATCCCGTTTTCGCAAATTCGAAATGACAACTTGGGTATGTAGGCCACGGAACTGTCATGATGGAAGTCTACCGTTGCGGTTTTAAGTGGCTTCCTTCTCCTCGCTCAGTGCGGCGACCACTGGAACCGGAGACTCCATCGCTGGCTTTATTTGGACTGCAACCGTAATGTAAGAATGAACCATTGCGGCTGCGTAAAGAAAGCAGGACGCTCGGAGAAAGTGCACTTCTGTCTGGTCCAAATATGTGAAGTGAATTATATTTATATAGCGCTTTTCTCTAAGCGCTTTACATAGTGAAACCCAATATCTAAGTTACATTTTTAAACCAGTGTGGGTGGCACTGGGAGCAGGTGGGTAAAGTGTCCTGCCCAAGGAAGGAACGGCAGTGACTAGTTTGGCAGAAGCGGGGATCGAACCTGGAACCCTCAAGTTGCAGGCACGGCCACGCTACCAACCGAGCCGTACTGCCCCATGTGGCACATCATGCCGCATGCTGCTAATGAGTACAGAGTAACAAGAATTTAGGGCTATATAAATAAACATTGATTGATTGATTGATTGAAGAAGTGTCCCAATCCCATGTTTGTAGCGATTCGATGTCAGCAAAAAAAAATCGGATGACTTGCATCGAAAATCTCCGATACACGCAGTCTTGCAGTGCGTTTACCGTATTTTTCGGACTATAAGGCGCACTTAAAATCCTTTCGTTTTCCCAAAACTCGACAGTGCGCCTTATAACCCGGTGCGTTCAATGTACGGGATGATTCTGGTTGTGCTTACCGACCTCGGAGCTGTTTTATTTGGTACATGTTGTAACGATAAGTGTGACCAGTAGATGGCAGTCACAAATAAGAGATACGTGTAGACTGTGTGGAGAATGCATATATTTTTTAAGAGTTCTTTCTTTATTCATAGTCATGTTTAAAGCAGCTAATATTTTCCCATGTGTACACTTTGCTCTTGTATCTTATGTCCGCAAGTAAACTCTGTGTTTTACCTTGAAGCGTTGGAATGTGGGAGTTGGAGTACACCCTCTTATCTTATCTGTGTTAGAACAATGAGGCTGTATTCCTTTCTGGACAGGGTGGGGGCTGTTTTCGTATTCAATAAGTTGTCTCTTCCCGTTAGATCTTCAGAGCGCTTCTAGATGCCGCTACTAACGGACTGTAGGACTGGTCTCCTAAAGCTTTAGTAAACCTTGATAATATTCCTATTCTGTCTTGATGGTCCTTCTTACTCTGCATATATGTCATCTGAAAGAACTTGGGATTGACCAGTGACTTGTATTCCCTGAGAGAAAGACTGGTCAGATGCAACAATTGCAATATGACTCAAGTAAACAACAGCAAAATGTTCCATTGAAAATCTAGAACATTACACACGGCTCTCAAAAATCTATCAAAATGTTTTAGTAGGACTTTGGTAAGCTGTGAAGCCACACCGCTTGATGGATTGTACTGTGCTTCAACATAGGAGTATTATTATGGTGTGTGTATAAGGTAAGACCTATTATCTGGCGTTTTGTTTCGCAATATTATGCAAAAGCAACTTTTCTTACCTTCTGGTACCTGCTGATCTGTATTTGGGATCTGCATAAGTCCTGAAAATTTGCGCATGCCCGCCTTTGTAGTTCGATAATCTTCTTCTTTTTTCTCTATCTTCTTGTTATGTGACATTCATCCTCCACTGTTGCCATTTCTAATATAAAGTAGTGTAAAGTTCTTACTTATATCTGTCAGTAAACTCGCCATGAAAGCGCTAAAACATACCGGTGTAGTGAGTTTACATTATTCACCCAAGGAACTTTAGTTATTAGAGAGTTCCGGTCAGACGGTTTTTCCACGGGACACATTTCGGGCGTTGTTGTCGCACTAGTGAGCCACGGATGAGGAGATGCTGCTGCGTTATCGATTGAAGTAAAGTCTGAATGTCATTAAAACAGTTAGCGCCATCTTTTTGACACTTCTTCCACTCCCGTCCTTGCACGCTACACCGCTACAACAAAGACGACGGGGAGAAGACGCCGTTGAAGGTGAGCCACGTAAATAAGACCGCCCACAAAACGGCGCATCGGACTTGAAGACGATGTGTAAAACATCATCTATGCAACATTTTGACCAAAGAACTACCATTACATGTTATGTAGACCACAAGGAAGTCTTTTACATTTAGAAAAAAAATAATAATAATATGACTCCTTTAATGCGCCTTATAATCCGGTGCGCCCTATGGTCCGGAAAATACGGTATGTATTGTTGCGTCGGACCAGTTCTTCCTCCCAGGGAATCTAAGTTACTGGTCAATCCCAAGTTCTTTTGATGACATATATGCTGAGTAAGAAGGACCATCAAGACAGAATTGGAATATTTTCAAGTTTTACTAAAGCTTTAGGAGAACCGTTTAACCCTCGCAACACTGATAAGGAAAGAGTGGGTGTTGTATTTCACATTCCAAGGGTGAAGACACTAACCAGGCATCTGAAATGTCTAAAGAAACTGGTAGAATATACAAAGGAAAAGTACTAGCTACTCTAAACATGGCTATGTAAAAAGAAAGAACTCTTAAACATGTATGCATCCTCCACAGTATACTAACATTAAAGGCAGGAACTTAGAAGTCGTATCATTCGACTTTACAGATTCAACCGTAATTCCTAATTTATTTGACCGACCCATGCGTCACACCCTGTGAAGCAAGGCATCAGTCAGAAGTGCACTCTCTGATCCGAGCACACCGATATGATGACAGAAGGGATGTTGGCGTTGATGATGATGATGAAGTACCATGGTGACCTGCTTCTGTTTCCTTTCCAAAATAAAACAAGCGAGTCCCCACGGTAATGCACTGTCAGGACTGTGCACACCTCATCAGGCCTCAGACATCTTTAGGATTACAAAAATAATAATACAAAAAAATAGGGAATGTTTTTAGGTTGGTTTTTTTTCACAATAATCCACGCTTGTTTCCTCAACTTTCCGCCATGCTCTAACTTGTCATCTTCCAACAGGAGAGTCTTGTTATTCCTAATTAAAATCACCAATCACCCCCCTCCTGCCAGCCTTCTTCTTCTTCTTCTGCCGTCCGCACCCGCCGCCCACCTGGTCACGTGCCACCAGGGGCGTGAGAGGAGAAACGTGGCGGATGTTGCACACCTGACCTTAGAAATATGGAGGGCGGGGAGGAGAAACAAAAAAAGGGGCCTGGTCATGTGACCTGAGGGGGGGGCTAACTTGAATTTGTCCTGCTGTTTGTTTTGTGTTTTACTTCTATTATGTTTTGTTACCTTTTCATCCATTTAATGTTTTAGCATGATGAAATTCACACCACACGGCCCACCCTCTTACCATCTCTATTTTTGGTCATGTGATGCTTTCTTTCCAAGATAAAGTTTCCTTTTTGCACATTAGCTGACATTTACGGTATTATTTATTATTATTATTATTATTATTATTATTATTATTAACTAGGGATGTTCCGATCAGGGTTTTATGCCACCGATTCCAATACCGATCATCCGTGAGTGACATTGCCCAACGCAAATATCGATACTGAGCACATTTAATACCTGTACATTTTTAAATGGTCAAAAGTGTACATACACTTGTAAAGAACATCATGTCATGGCTGTTTTGAGTTTCCAATCATTTCTACGACTCTTTTTTTTTTTTTGTGATGTAGTGATTGGAGCACATACTTGTTGGTCACAAAAAACATTCATGAAGTCTTTTATGAATTTATTATGGATCTACTGAAAATGTGAGGGTCAAAAGTATACATACAGCAATGTTAATATTTAATTACATGTCCCTTAGCAAGTTCCACTGCAATAAGGCACTTTTGGTAGCCATCCACAAGCTTCTGCTTGAGTTTTTGACCACTTCTCTTGACAAAATTGGTGCAGTTCAGCTAAATGTGTTGCTTTTCTGACATGGACTTTTTTCTTCAGCATTGTCCACACGTTTAAGTCAGGACTTTGGGAAGGCCATTCTAAAACCTTCATTCTAGCCTGATTTAGCCATTCCTTTACCACTTTTGAGGTGTGTTTGGTGGTCATTGTCCTGTTGGAACACCCAACTGCGCCCAAGACCCAACCTCCGGGCTGATTATTTTAGGTTGTCCTGAAAAATTTGGAGGTAATCCTCCTTTTTAATTGTCCCATTTACTCTCTGTAAAGCAGCAGTTCCATTGGCAGCAAAACAGGCCCAGAGCATAATACTACCACCACCATGCTTGGCGGTAGGAATGGTGTTTCTGGGATTAAAGGCCTCACCTTTTCTCCTCCAAACATATTGCTGGGTATTGTGGCCAAACAGCTACATTTTTGTTTCATCTGACCACAGAACTTTCCTCCAGAAGGTCTTATCTTTGTCCATGTGATGTCAGAGAACCAAACTTCATGAATGTTTTTTTTGTGACCAACAAGTATGTGCTCCAATCACTCTATCACAAAAAAAAACAAGAGTTGTAGAAATGATTGGAAACTCAAGACAGCCATGACATGATGTTCTTCAATATGTAAACTTTTGACCAGGACTGTATCAATAGTAAGTGCTTATGACAGACTGACAATATCAACACGGTATTCTCTTTTACTACGTACAATTGTTTGAGAAGCACCATTTAGCCTTTCTCGAAGACAAAATGCCCTACGCTTGTGTTGTTTTCGGCTGCACCAATCGTTCAAATCGTGAAAAGGATACATGTTCCTTCAGGGTTCCCTGAGAGGTCATCAAAAAGGGCGAAAGAGTACAAGACTTTACAAAACAACATATGGAAAAGCATGCAGGTCACACTCCAGTCTAAGGGAGCAGACTTGGGAGAATGCATGAGTTTGTACTAGGGTTGTACAGTAGTATAGTACCACGATACTAATGAATCATATTCGGTACTATACCGCCGCTAAAAAGTACCGTCCCCGCTCCCCTTTTTTTAACGGGCATGACTTGTCCCTATGGGGACCTCCTTTATGTCCAATACCACATGAAAGTGCTTGCTTTTTGCCATCTTATTTGTCCAGCTTCCATACTCCTTTTTATACACTTTACAAGAAATACATTGGCGGGCAAACTCCCGTAGCTTGCTAGCTTGTGCGCGCCAGCGTTCCGAGACTCTTATTTTGTTAGCGAAGGCAGTATGAAGCATGGCTTTTATTGTGACGACAGGAACTGCGCGGTCGGTCTTTAGAGTTTTGGCAACGGGTACGGCGCGAGAGTCTGTCAAAATAAAAAGTGTTTCTCGCCTTCCTGTCTGTCGTTTTTTCTTAACCTCTTAAGGCCCAAGTTGTTTGTTTACATGTTTTTTTAAATTTCTCTTTGCTATTTGGGCTTATTAGACCCTAATTAGAATAACAACTTAGAATCATCTTTTAATACGATGTACTTAGTCCATAAGTACACAAACGTGTACTTCATGTTTAGTGACATGCTAATTCTTATTTTTACATTTTTATTTTTCCAAATTCCATTGTATGTTATACTCTTCTGACACCACCAGATGGCAGTATAAGCGTCCACATAAGTGGCCATAAGACCCCAATTCAGTAGTGAACACAATTTTGGAAATAAGAGCTAAAAGGTGCTGTACACGCATGTGGCCACTAAGCCTTTAGATCAGGGGTCACCAACGCGGTGCCCGCGGGCACCAGGTAGCCCGTAAGGACCAGATGAGTAGCCCGCTGGCCTGTTCTAAAAATAGCTCAAATAGCAGCACTTACCAGTGAGCTGCCTCTCTTTTTTAAATGTTATTTATTTACTAGCAAGCTGGTCTCGCTTTGCCCGACATTTTTAATTCTAAGAAAGACAAAACTCAAATAGAATTTGAAAATCCAAGAAAATATTTTAAAGACTTGGTCTTCACTTGTTTAAATAAATTCATACATTTTTTTACTTTGCCTCTTATAACTTTCAGAAAGACAATTTTAGAGAAAAAAATACAACCTTAAAAATGATTTTAGGATTTTTAAACACATATACCTTTTTACCTTTTAAATTCCTTCCTCTTCTTTCCTGACAATTTAAATCAATGTTCAAGTAAATTTATTTTTTTTATTGTGAAGAATAATAAATAAATTTTAATTTAATTCTTCATTTTAGCTTCTGTTTTTTCGATGAAGAATATTTGTGAAATATTTCTTCAAACTTATTATGATTAAAATTCCAAAAAATTATTCTGGCAAATCTAGAAAATCTGCAGAATCAAATTTAAATCTTATTTCAAAGTCTTTTGAATTTCTTTTAAAATTTTTGTTCTGGAAAATCTAGGAGAAATAATGATTTGTCTTTGTTAGAAATATAGCTTGGTCCAATTTGTTATATATTCTAACAAAGTGCAGATTGGATTTTAACCTATTTAAAACATGTCATCAAAATTCTAAAATTAATCTTAATCAGGAAAAATTACTAATGATGTTCCATTAATTCTTTTTTAAATTTTTTCAAAAAGATTCGAATTAGCTAGTTTTTCTCTTCTTTTTTTCGTTTGAATTTTGAATTTTAAAGAGTCGAAATTGAAGATAAACTATGTTTCAAAATTTAATTGTCATTTTTTTTCGTGTTTTCTCCTCTTTTAAACCGTTCAATTAAGTGTAAATATCATTAATTATTAATAATAACATAGAGTTAAAGGTAAATTGAGCAAATTGGTTATTTCTGGCAATTTATTGAAGTGTGTATCAAACTGGTAGCCCTTCGCATTAATCAGTACCCAAGAAGTAGCTCTTGGTTTGAAAAAGGTTGGTGACCCCTGTTTTAGGGGTTCTGGCGGCAGCCGGCGTCGTCTCTCAAGACCCTCGGGATGTCAATCAAGTGACGAAAGTGACGTCTTGGTGAAGATTGATGATTGCTCATTTTTAGATCGCTCATTTTTTGGTGATGGACTGACACACCCTCCGCCATCGGCCGGTAGCTCGCCATCAACGTAATGGGCACCCCTGATACGAACACAATATCAGCCGGACGGGATCGGCATTTGGGATCGGCGTTAATCGGCAATGGCGATCACATACTTTTTCGTCCGATACTGACCGGTGGCCGAACGATCAGCACATCCCTACGATCAAGCATTTCATTCCATCTCATCCCTTATGTGTGGGGTGAATTTCCATTATACCTTTTTAAAGGTATAATGACTCTAAATGGGCTGTCTAAATGTCCCTTTTTGATAGTGCAGCCTGACTTTATTTTATTTATATATATACCTGCCTGGCTTTGAATGTTGATGTTTGCTTTGCTAGCGTCTATTTATTTATTCATTTTTAGATATCACCCTTTGACTGATCCCTTGGCTCATGCATAAGATATATTCTTAAGCAAAAAGGATGGTGGATGGACATTTATTTTACTTTTCTTTTCTTCCCCTATGCAGCCCTCTTCCTCTCTAGAGACTCAGGATGTAAGAATACCTTGATATGAGTTGTTTACTTATGCACACCAACACCCGATTGTTGAGCTGAGAGTATAGTAATGGTCTTGTAAGGATACGGTTAACAATGCTTAGCAATAAGATGCATGCATGTAGATTTATTAGCCGTTGTTTATGTTGAGCATTGTTGTCCATGAGAAGCAATTGGAGCTGCCAGGCCGTAGTTTGCATATTTGAGATGGTTGCATTAAGGTGAAACATGGTATCACATCCACTGACATGGTCCGTGTACCTTCCGTTCATTCTTTTTTTTTCCAATTCTGAAACGCAAATCCAAAAATAAAATTAGGGCCGTTTTTTTCCGATTTTTATCATATACGGCGGATTTTAAAACAAACAAAAAAGGGGTAGATTTTCATGAAAATGTTGCCATAAAATTGGATTGTGGAAGACTCTCTCCTCCGGGTTCCTCGGACCACCAATCACTGACATGACAGCCGCGTTCATGGCTGTTGTGCTGTTTTCCTTTTATGGAGTTTTATTTGTCCAGATAGCCACAAAAATCCAAGAAAAAAAAATGTGCAAAAATGTGTGGTTATCTGTGTGATGACAAATTGAACCGGAAGCAGTATTTTAGCCTTTCCTTTGCGTTTAGCGTGTTTTTGTTTTTTTTTAGCATCTTTGTTCAGCAGGAGTCCTATATATGTCGTTGTGGCTTGTGCAGCCCTTTGAGACACTCGTGATTTAGGGCTATATAAGTAAACATTGATTGATTGATTGATATAAAAAAAAAAAAGTGTATTTTCATTTCTGAAACAAAAGTTGGGCAACTATTTAATGACACTTTTTTATATAAATCAATAAATCAATCAATGTTTACTTATATAGCCCTAAAGCACGAGTGTCTCAAAGGGCTGCACAAGCCATAATGACTTATATAGTAAAAGTAATAATAATTCAAAGTAATACTTTTTTATATCATTACTTTGAACTGTTTTATATTTTAATTTTTTTATCTTGTAAAGCGTCTTTGAGTACTCTGAAAAGCGCTATACCAAATAAAATGTATTATTATTATTATTATTATTATTATTATTATTATTATATAGGACTCCTACGGAGCCCCTAAAGGGACATGGGGGATTTTTTTTTTTACAATTTTTTATTAATTTTTTTTTTTTTTTTAGACATGTATCTCGTGCGCACGAGAAACTTTTTATAAAGATATAATTTTTTAAAAAAAATTGTAAATTATAATTTTTTATTTATTTTTTTTAGACATGTATCTAGTGCGCACGCATTGCTATGGCAATACTTGAATGAAAATCAACCCCTTTTTTGTTTGTTTTAAAATACATCCATTTCGACATGTCCAGGGTGTACCCCGCCTTCCGCCTGGATGCAGCTGAGATAGGCTCCAGCACCCCCCGCGAGCCCAAAAGGGACAAGCGGTAGGAAATGGATGGATGGATGGATTTTAAAACAAACAAAAAAGGGGTTGATTTTCATTAAAATATTGCCATAAAATTGGATTCTGTGCTGTTTTGCTTTTATGGATTTGAATTTTTCCAGATAAACGCAAAAAAAATTTGCTAAAATTTGTGGTTATCTGCCGAAAAAACGGCCCTAATTAAATGTTTTGATTTGCGTTTCAGAATTGGAAATAGAATGAAGGGAATGTACGCGTCCACTTACATCTTTACGACCCATCACTCATCCTAATGCGTTTTTTTTTGGAGCCCGAATGCTGGCATCAAATTTAGACGACTATCCCCTCATATCATGCAGCGAAACCTTCTCCGCTCGCCTTCTTTTCACATTCCGCCCCCACCATCTACTTAGAGCATAAGAGGATAATTCATGTGGCGAGTTGGGAGGAGGAGAAGCAAAGTCATCGCCCCCCCTCGGCCATGTAGAACGCCCAATAATGTTTCCACATATTCATTTTAGGATAGGAAAAGTGGTAGAGCAGAGCCCGACCCCCAAAAGAAAGCCTCTTTTAGGTCCATCAGTACCACCCTGGCTTCCAGCATCAAGAGGCGTAGGTCCTCCAAAGACACGGTAAGGAGACCCAGAAGCCACATCTTCCCTTGTTTACTCCTTCTCCTCGTCCTCCTCTGTCGCCTCTCTCTCTTTTTCTCTCTCCTTCTCTTTCTTTCTGTCCTCTCTCTGCCCTCATCTCCATATTTCCGCCCACGAGGGCGTCCGTGCGCCACTCATCCATGTCCGCGGGGCTCAGCCGGCCTCCTGTCACGTGTCTGTCAGTTCACCATCGATCATCCATCAAAGCATCCGTAGCGGAAGGGCATGAGTGCAGGTCAGGTCAGACCGGGAGCTGGAGTCAGATGGAGGAGAGGAGGTTTTAGATGGTGTTTATAAGGAGTTTTGTCTTGGGCTGCTGGTTTGGCGATTGTTTGGTTCTTCAAGGTGTCGTGGTGTGTGTGTGTGTGTGTGTGTGTGTGTGTGTGTGTGTGTGTGTGTGTGTGTGTGTGTGTGTGTGTGTGTGTGTGTGTGTGTGTTTGTGTGTTTGTTTCAGTGTTCTGGCCACCTTTTTTCTTTGCACCAATCCTGCACTTTTGTGTGTTTATTTTTTTGTTTGTTTGGAAAGCATGTGCAGAAGTTCTGTCTTTTTTATCCAATTTCCAAGGTGTGACGGACAACTAAGAAGAAAACGTGTTTGTTGATCCATCAGTCTATTTCAGGGTCACGCTCACGGACCGCGATTAACAACTTTTTGCTTTGTGATGTTTTGTTTATTTGTGCGTCTTTCAGGATGTTTCAAGATCGTATATTTTTATACGATCTGTGCTCCGTAAATTGAGGTTCTAGTGCAGTGGTTCTTAACCTTGTTGGAGGTACCTTCTTTAGTGAAAAATAAAATGTTTTTTTCTAAATTTAATCTTAATTTATAAATATTAATCATGAAATTATGTTATTATATTAAATAAATACTAATAAAGATATATTTTACAAAGAGAAAGTTACAGGAATGTACACATGATCCCATGTTTACATCTCATTGTGCAACATGTGGATGTTTTAGTGGGAAATAAATGCGATATCTGAAAGGGGTACAAATGATTTCCAAAGGAAACCCAAACCCTTCTTTAGTGAAAAATAAAACGTTCTTTCTTTATTTAATCTTGATTTATAAATATTAATGATGAAATTATATTATTATATTAAAGAAATACTAATAAAGATATATTTTACTAACAGAAAGTTACAGGAATGTACACATGATCCCAATTTTACATCTCATTGTGCAACATGTGAATGTTTTAGTGGGAACTAAATGCGATATCTGAAAGGGGTACAAATTATTTCCAAAGCAAACCCAAACCCTTTTTTAGTGAAAAATAAAATGTTTTTTTCTTAATTTAATCTTAATTTATAAATATTAACCATGAAATGATGTTATTATATTAAAGACATAGTAATAAAGATATACTTTACAAACAGAAAGTTACAGGAATGTACACATGATCCCATGTTTACATCTCATTGTGCAACTTGTAAATGTTTTAGTGGGAACTAAATGCGATATCTGAAAGGGGTACAAATTATTTCCAACGCAAACCCAAACCCTTCTTTAGTGAAAAATAAAACGTTTTTTCTTGATATATAAATATTAATCATGAAATTATGTTATTATATTAAAGAAATACTAATAAAGATATATTTTACAAAGAGAAACTTACAGGAATGTACACATGATCCCATGTTTACATCTCATTGCGCAACATGTGAATGTTTTAGTGGGAACTAAATGCGATATCTGAAAGGGGTACAAATTATTTCCAAAGCAAACCCAAACCCTTCTTTAGTGAAAAATAAAACGTTCTTTATTTAATCTTGATTTATAAATATTAATGATGAAATTATATTATTATATTAAAGAAATACTAATAAAGATATATTTTACTAACAGAAAGTTACAGGAATGTACATATGATCCCATGTTTACATCTCATTGTGCAACATGTGAATGTTTTAGTGGGAACTAAATGCGATATCTGAAAGGGGTACAAATTATTTCCAAAGCAAACCCAAACCCTTTTTTAGTGAAAAATAAAATGTTTTTTTCTTAATTTAATCTTAATTTATAAATATTAACCATGAAATGATGTTATTATATTAAAGACATAGTAATAAAGATATACTTTACAAACAGAAAGTTACAGGAATGTACACATGATCCCATGTTTACATCTCATTGTGCAACTTGTAAATGTTTTAGTGGGAACTAAATGCGATATCTGAAAGGGGTACAAATTATTTCCAACGCAAACCCAAACCCTTCTTTAGTGAAAAATAAAACGTTTTTTCTTGATATATAAATATTAATCATGAAATTATGTTATTATATTAAAGAAATACTAATAAAGATATATTTTACAAAGAGAAACTTACAGGAATGTACACATGATCCCATGTTTACATCTCATTGCGCAACATGTGAATGTTTTAGTGGGAACTAAATGCGATATCTGAAAGGGGTACAAATTATTTCCAAAGCAAACCCAAACCCTTCTTTAGTGAAAAATAAAACGTTCTTTATTTAATCTTGATTTATAAATATTAATCATGAAATTATATTATTATATTAAAGAAATACTAATAAAGATATATTTTACTAACAGAAAGTTACAGGAATGTACATATGATCCCATGTTTACATCTCATTGTGCAACATGTGAATGTTTTAGTGGGAAATAAATGCGATATCTGAAAGGGGTACAAATTATTTCCAAAGCAAACCCAAACCCTTTTTTAGTGAAAAATAAAATGTTTTTTTCTTAATTTAATCTTAATTTATAAATATTAACCATGAAATGATGTTATTATATTAAAGACATAGTAATAAAGATATACTTTACAAACAGAAAGTTACAGGAATGTACACATGATCCCATGTTTACATCTCATTGTGCAACTTGTAAATGTTTTAGTGGGAACTAAATGCGATATCTGAAAGGGGTACAAATTATTTCCAACGCAAACCCAAACCCTTCTTTAGTGAAAAATAAAACGTTTTTTCTTGATATATAAATATTAATCATGAAATTATGTTATTATATTAAAGAAATACTAATAAAGATATATTTTACAAAGAGAAACTTACAGGAATGTACACATGATCCCATGTTTACATCTCATTGCGCAACATGTGAATGTTTTAGTGGGAACTAAATGCGATATCTGAAAGGGGTACAAATTATTTCCAAAGCAAACCCAAACCCTTCTTTAGTGAAAAATAAAACGTTCTTTATTTAATCTTGATTTATAAATATTAATCATGAAATTATATTATTATATTAAAGAAATACTAATAAAGATATATTTTACAAACAAAGTTACAGGAATGTACACATGATCCCAATTTTACATCTCATTGTGCAACATGTGAATGTTTTAGTGGGAACTAAATGCGATATCTGAAAGGGGTACAAATTATTTCCAACGCAAACCCAAACCCTTCTTTAGTGAAAAACAAAACGTTTTTTCTTGATACATAAATATTAATCATGAAATTATGTTATTATATTAAATAAATACTAATAAAGATATATTTTACAAAGAGAAAGTTACAGGAATGTACACATGATCCCATGTTTACATCTCATTGCGCAACATGTGAATGTTTTAGTGGGAACTAAATGCGATAACTGAAAGGGGTACAAATGATTTCCAAAGCAAACCCAAACCCTTCTTTAGTGAAAAATAAAACGTTCTTTCTTTATTTAATCTTGATTTATAAATATTAATCATGAAATTATATTATTATATTAAAGAAATACTAATAAAGATATATTTTACAAACAGAAAGTTACAGGAATGTACACATGATCCCATGTTTACATCTCATTGTGCAACATGTGAATGTTTTAGTGGGAACTAAATGCGATATCTGAAAGGGGTACAAATTATTTCCAACGCAAACCCAAACCCTTCTTTAGTGAAAAATAAAAGTTTTTTCTTGATATATAAATATTAATCATGAAATTATGTTATTATATTAAATAAATATGAATAAAGATATATTTTACAAAGAGAAAGTTACAGGAATGTACACCTGATCCCATGTTTACATCTCATTGTGCAACATGTGAATGTTTTAGTGGGAACTAAATGCGATATCTGAAAGGGGTACAAATTATTTCCAAAGCAAACCCAAACCCTTTTTTAGTGAAAAATAAAATGTTTTTTTCTTAATTTAATCTTAATTTATAAATATTTACCATGAAATTATGTTATTATATTAAAGACATACTAATAAAGATATACTTTACAAACAGAAAGTTACAGGAATGTACACATGATCCCATGTTTACATATCATTGTGCAACTTGTAAATGTTTTAGTGGGAACTAAATGCGATATCTGAAAGGGATACAAATTATTTCGATCGAACCCAGGTTAAGAACCAGTGTTCTAGTGTAATCTCATCAATGATCAATACAGGGTTTCCCATTTTTTATTGAACCAATGCACGTATTTCACACAAAATAAATCCCACCCCTCCTTCCGTTCCTAGTCAGTGGTGCAAGTCCAGTTTCAGTTTAAGTGGGAACTCAAACCTAAATTAACTTCTAAATCATTTAAACTCAACACATGAAGGACTTAAAAAACTGCAGTGAAAAGGTTAAATCCAAGAATGAAAGGAAACTGCAATAAAAGACAACTTAGGTAAGCTCCTTTTCTGAGACTATTATTTAGATACATTTATTTTAAGCGCTTCAAAACCAGCCACCCACTTCTGGCCTTCACAATAAGAGCGCTGCTCAAGGCATGCTGTCTAATTACACAGAACAAAATAATATGATAAAAAGATAAAGTGATATAACAAAAAAGGCTCAGTGGCCTTGTGGTTAGAGTGTCCGCCCTGAGATCGGTAAGTCGTGAGTTCAAACCCCCGGCCGAGTCATACCAAAAGACTATAAAAATTCGGACCCGTTACCTCTCTCCTTGGCACTCAGCATCAAGGGTTGGAATTGGGGGTTAAATCACCAAAATGATTCCCCCTCACTGCTCCCCTCACCTCCCAGGGGGTGAACATTAGGATGGGTCAAACGCAGAGGACATATTTCACCACACCTAGTGTGTGTGTGACAATCATTGGTACTTTAACTTTAAAATAACAGGGCTAAAACCCTTGATAAGACTGGTTTATTATCCCTGTGTCTTGCTGGTGTTTCTACCTTTTTATATTCTGTAAAGCGACAGTCTTTTTATCCAATTTCCAAGGTGTGACGGACAACTAAGAAGAGAACTTGTCGTTGATCCGTCAGTCTATTTCAGGATCAATCTCACCGACCGCGATTAACACTTTTTGCTTTGTCATATTTTGTTTATCTGTGCGTCTTTCGGGATGTTTTCAGGTGGTGACGGCAGCCTTGGTCTGTCTTTCTACTCTATCCTCACCCAAGTGATGTTAATTTTGCCTGTTATCCTTTGACTTCTTCGTTGTCGCACACGAGAAGTTCCCCAGTTGCCGCAAAGGCATTTTTAGGACTCTGAGCTATACCAGTTTGAAAATGCTACTTTTTCCTGTTTTTCTTTCTCTCTTTGTCTTTTTTTTTTGTAAATGTCCCTCCTTTTGAGCAAAGCCAACTCTACTCTCCCTTCCTGGAGTATGGCGGTAGAATCGAAGGAGACGAGTGGGATCGCTTTAAGGGTTCTGTTCCGTTTGGGAGCCCGAGTATAAAAACGCCAAAGATGACGTGCCATCCTCAGTCTTTGACCATTATTTTTAATTTTATATCAATGTTCTTATTTTACATGAATGGATATCAATGGACTTTAGTGTCAGTGTCCCTCACCCACATGCCACACTGCTCCTCTCTCCCTCCTGAAGCATGCAAACACTGTCCTGGATGTGGTGGCGGTAGAACATAGAGTAGTTGTGCTGTAGATCAACAAGATCCCTTTATGCTAAGACGCTTTTACAGTTGTTGTCTTTCTTGGTGTTTCACCACCAGTGCCGGCTCCTGGCATAAATACTCCCAACGGTTGTTTAAGGCTACAACCACAGAGACCACATGTTTAAAAAGGCTCTGACCATGTTCAAGTCGATTCAGAAGTACCGTAATTTCTGGACAATAGAGCGCAGCTAAATATAAGCCGCACCCACCAAATATTTGGACACGTTTTTGTTTGTAAATATACACGTCTATAAACCACAGGTGTACACATTAAAACATTAAATATGTACACAAGTGCTTGTGTTAACTCACAAATGCAACAAAAGACCATGACTGTAAAATGGTGTTAAGTAGCCTATACCGGAAAAGTCAATGAGCGTGGTCTTCGTCCTTTTCCTCCTCCTAAAGGGTCAATCGTCTTTGGCTTCGGGGCTGCGTCTTGTGCATTTCATTATTTATTCTCCATGACAAGGGTGAGTCCATAACAAGCTAAATGGCTGACTGAATGATTGTGTGAGTGGGTTTTATATAATGTGAACAATTGCATTGGTCCACATTACATATGTACACAAGTGCTTGTGTTAGGTCACAAATGTAACCAAAGAAACTGACTGTAAAATGGTGTTAAGTAACCTATACCGGAAAAGTCAATGAGCGTGGTCTTCGTCCTCTTCCTCCTCCTAAAAGGTCAATCGTCTTTGGCTTCGGGGCTGCATTTGTGCATTTCATTATTTATTCTCCATGACAAGGGTGACTCCATAACAAGCTAAATGGCTGACTAAATGATTGTGTGAGTGGGTTTTATTCACATTGGTTCACATTAAATATGTACACAAGTGCTTGTGTTAACTCACAAATGTAACAAAAGACTGTAAAATGGTGTTAAGTAGCCTATACTGGAAAAGTCAATGAGTCAATGTGGTCTTCGTCCTTTTCCTCCTCCTAAAGGGTCAATCGTCTTTGGCTTCGGGACTGCGTCTTGTGCATTTTTTTTTTATTATTTCTTCTTCATGACGAGGGTGAGTCCATAACAAGCTAAATGGCAGACTGAATGATTTTGTGAGTGGGTTTTATTTAATGTGAACAATTTAATTGGTTCACATTAAATATGTACACAAGTGCTTGTGTTAGGTCACAAATGTAACCAAAGACACTGACTGTAAAATGGTGTTAAGTAACCTATACCGGAAAAGTCAATGAGCGTGGTCTTCGTCCTTTTCCTCCTCCTAGAGGGTCAATCGACTTTGGCTTCGGGGCTGCGTCTTGTGCAAATTAATTATTTATTCTCCATGACAAGGGTGAGTCCATAACAAGCTAAATGGCTGACTGAATGATTGTGTGAGTGGGTTTTATTTAATGTGAACAATTGCATTGGTTCACATTAAATATGTACACAAGTGCTTGTGTTAATTCACAAATGTAGCCAAAGACAGTGACTTTAAAATGGTGTTAAGTAACCTATACCGGAAAAGTCTATGAGCGTGGTCTTCGTCCTTTTCCTCCTCCTAGAGGGTCAATCGACTTTGGCTTCGGGGCTGCGTCTTGTGCAATTAATTATTTATTCTCCATGACAAGGGTGAGTCCATAACAAGCTAAATGGCTGACTGAATGATTGTGTGAGTGGGTTTTATTTAATGTGAACAATTGCATTGGTTCACATTAAATATGTACACAAGTGCTTGTGTTAATTCACAAATGTAGCCAAAGACAGTGACTGTAAAATGGTGTAAAGAAGCCTATACCACAATTAGCGTGGTCTTCGTCCTTCTCCTCCTCCTAGAGGGTCAATCGTCTTTGGCTTCGGGGCTGCGTCTTGTGCATTTCATTATTTATTCTCCATGACAATGGTGAGTCCATAACAAGCTAAATGGCTGACTGAATGATTGTGTGAGGAGGTTTTATTTAATGAGAACAATTTAATCGGTCCACAGTCAAACCCGTTTGGCAGTTTCTCCCGTCCAATGTGACACAGCTAAAAATTAACCACAGAATTGTATAAAGTGCAGGGTTCAAAACGTGTGTGAAAAGTAGCGGCTTACAGTCCGGACATTACGGTACAATTATTTATTTTTCTAGTAACATTGGAGGATTCGATCACCCGAAATGGGGGTCACAAACAAATATCTTGTTTAAGGCCACAAAAAGCTAAGAGCCGGCACTGAGTCGGTGTGTTCCCTTCTCAAAGAGCATCAACACCGGGTTTGTCAATGTTTCAATTTCAGCCATTTCTGGCGAGTTTAACCAATCTTTGCACTGCAAATATCACACTGCTGAAAATATTAGCCAATTTAAGTTGGCTGAAATAAATGTATCGCTGAGTACAGTTGAACCTCGATTTACAAACTTAACTGGTTCTTGAACAGAGTTTGTAAATAGAAAAGTTTGTATATTGAGGCAAATTTCTCCATAAGAAACAATGTAAAAATTAATAATGGGTTCCAATCTCGACAAATGTCCATATTTTGGTAAAAGTTTGTACACTTTGAACACAATATAAAGCACTATGCAGTACTGTATATCAAACAAACATAACAAGGGGCTGATGAATGAACTATTAAATAACAAAAGTCAAAACAACAACAAAAATTAGCTGAACTGTCCTCATTTGCAGCCGCCCTGCCAACACGCGCACACACAGTCACTAGCCCTGTGGTGCACTCAGTTTGAAACCATAACACTCCTTAACTTTAACAGACAATGAACAAGAATAAAAATGTAAAAAAAACAATTTTACTTTGTCGGTTAATTTTCCTGGCGTGCAGTGGAAGAAACGTTCCTAGTCAGTGGTGCAAGTCGAGCTTTAGTAAAAGTGGGAACTTATAGCTAAATTAACTTCTAACTCAATTAAACTGTACAAAGAACACATGAAGGACTTAAAAACTGTCGTGAAAAGGTTAAATCCAAGAATAAAAGGAAACTGTGATAAAAGACAACTTAGGAAAGCTACTTTTTCTGAGACTATTATTTAGATACATTTATTTTAAGCGCTTCAAAACCAGCCACCCACTTCTGGCCTTCACAATAAGAGCGCTGCTCAAGGCATGCTGTCTAACTACACTGAACAAAATAATAATATTGATGTAAAATAAACTGACAAAACAATAAAATAACATGGTTGAGACCCTTGATAAGACTAGCGTTTCTACCTTTTTATATTCTGGAAAGTGACAGTTAAACAATTGGGACCAAATGTGCAATTATCATCACACTTCAACACATCAGTTATGTAAATGCCGCCGAGATTAGCATTGCAAATAAAAATGTGATTTTAATCGACTTACTCTGAATGAATAAATATATAAACATTGTTGCGCCGAAGCGCCAGTATGCTATACTGCCTTTAGAACAGGGGTTCCTAACCTTTTTGACTTCGGGGCCACAACTTAGCCACTACAGAGGGGCCCGGGGGCCCACTCAAATATCAACACTGAATTAGCCTTCATTTGAATCCTATTCAATAATAATACCTACTTACAGTTTACAACCTTGTCAAAGGATATGAAAGCATGTGTTCATCACAAAGATTGTTATCAAGGCTGGTTACAAAAATAAATACTGATCAAGAATACTGCAAAAGAAGGGACTTGTGAAAAAATTCAGAAAAATTATTTTACATAAGACTCACGCAGTGCAAAAATAAATACATTCTAACTAAATTAATGATAAATATAACAAAATGTTCAGTAAATAGCTCAATAAAACTCAAGTACAAATGAAAATATAAAAACCACTTTAGTCATATTTTTGGCGCTTAAAAAAACTTTTCTTTGACTCTAGTTTGTTTGATGTCGTCATTACTGCCATAAGTGGCGAAAAAATGTATGTAGTAATGTAACATTTACCAATTAAAAATTGCCGCCAAAGACCACGTTCAACAGTTGGTCACAAAAGCCGGGGTGACTCCTTTGTTGCATGCAACAAAGGAGTCATAAAACATACACTGAGAACGGCTGAAACTGAAGTAAAAATGTAAAATATCCGTTTGGGACATTTTTTAAAATCCAAAAATTAGTTTGTGTCATATTTATTAATATGAAGCATTTTGGAACACACTGTAGTGAACTATTTTTATTTCATGCAAGTTGAATATATCATCTCTGATACAGGTGTCAAACTCAAGGCCCGGGGGCCAGTTCTGGCCCACCACATCATTTTATGTGGCCCGCGAAAGCCTGCAAAAAATGGGTTTCAATAAAATATTTTATTAATTTTTTTTACTAAATGCATTCATTCTTTAGATTTTGACAGAAAAAAAAATGCATAGCGTAAACTTTAATATTATCTGATCATGCCAATTACATTATTATATACTGCATTGCAAAACTATTTTTGAGAGATAAAAACAAATAGTTAAGTATCTGCTTGTCACCTTTATTTATGATTTTAAAGCAAGTTATACATAAAAAAAATCTATTCGATTAATCATGATTAATCACAGGTTATTACCCGCATGCATAACGTAAATGAATTTAAAAATAATCGGCCCTCTGAAAGCAGCCATTACTGCTATGTGGCCCTCAATGAAAATAAGTTTGACACCCCTGGTCTATGAGCTTGAAAAACACATTTAATGTAAAAAGCACACTTCATATTCTGTCCTTTTTTTTTTTTTTTTTTTAGAAATACATTTCTACCAAAAAAAAAAAAAAAAAAAAGATAACTACAAAAATAAATAAAAATAAAATAAAATACATTTTAAAAAATTAGCACATTTCATGCTAAGGAGCCAATATTACGGTTTCTGAATAATTTATTTTTTAAGCTGGTTTACGAATGAAACAAAAACATTACCGCTAAAAAATAAAAAAAAATAAAAATAACATCCTGTGCCTGCCAGGCCCCACTCTTAAAGCACAAATCAATCAAGCAAAATTCCTGTTTTTTTTTTTAATATTTTATTTTATTTTTATTTATTTTTTTAATTATCATTATTATTAATTTTTTTTTTTTAAATACATTTTTTTAAAAATAAAAAATAAAAAATAAAAAAATAATTAAAAAAATAAATTAAAATAAAATAAAATAAATTAATTAAAATGTGCACATTTCATGCTAAGGAGACAATATTACGGTTTCTGAATAATTTATTTTTCAAGCTGGTTTACGAATGAAACAAAAACATTACCGCTAAAAAATTTAAAAAAATAAAAATAACATCCTGTGCCTGCCAGGCCCCACTCTTAAAGCACAAATCAATCAAGCAAAGTTCCTGTTTTTTTTCAAATTTATTTAAATTTATTTTTTTAATTATTATTATTATATTTTTTTTTTAAATAAATTTCTAAAAAAAAATAAAAAATAAAAAATAAAAAAATAATTAAAAAAATAAATTAAAATAAAATAAAATAAATACATTAAAATGTGCACATTTCATGCTAAGGAGCCAATATTACGGTTTCTGAATAATTTATTTTTCAAGCTGGTTTACGAATGAAACAAAAACATTACCGCTAAAAAATAAAAAAAATAAAAATAACATCCTGTGCCTGCCAGGCCCCACTCTTAAAGCACAAATCAATCAAGCAAAATTCCTGTTTTTTTTAAAAATTTATTTAATTTTATTTTTATTTATTTTTTTAATTATCATTATTATTATTTTTTTTTTTTAAATACATTTCTAAAAAAAATTAAAAAATAAATTAAAATAAAATAAAATAAATTAATTAAAATGTGCACATTTCATGCTAAGGAGCCAATATTACGGTTTCTGAATAATTTATTTTTCAAGCTGGTTTACGAATGAAACAAAAACATTACCGCTAAAAAATAAAAAAATAAAAAAATAACATCCTGTGCCTGCCAGGCCCCACTCTTAAAGCACAAATCAATCAAGCAAAATTCCTGTTTTTTTTTAAATGTATTTTATTTTATTTTTATTTATTTTTTTAATTATTATTATTATATATATATTTTTAAATAAATTTCTAAAAAAAATAAAAAAATAATTAAAAAAATAAATTAAAATAAAATAAAATAAATAAATTAAAATGTGCACATTTCATGCTAAGGAGCCAATATTACGGTTTCTGAATAATTTATTTTTCAAGCTGGTTTACGAATGAAACAAAAACATTACCGCTAAAAAATAAAAAAAATAAAAAATAACATCTTGTGCCTGCCAGGCCCCACTCTTAAGCACAAATCAATCAAGCAAAATTCCTGTTTTTTTTAAAAATGTATTTTATTTTATTTTAATTTTTTTTTTTTTATTATCATTATTATTATTTTTTTTTTTCTAAATACATTTCTAAAAAAATAAAAAAAATAAAAAATAAAAAAATAATTTAAAAAATAAATTAAAATGTGCACATTTCATGCTAAGGAGCCAATATCACGGTTTCTGAATAATTTATTTTTCAAGCTGGTTTACGAATGAAACAAAAACATTACCGCTAAAAATTAAAAAAAATAAAAATAACATCCTGTGCCTGCCAGGCCCCACTCTTAAAGCACAAATCAATCAAGCAAAACTCCTGTTTTTTTTTTAAATTTATTTTATTTTATTTATTTATTTTTTTTAAATTATCATTATTATTGTTTTTGTTTTTTTAAATAAATTTCTAAAAAAAAATAAAAAATAAAAAATAAAAAATAAAAAAATAATTAAAAAAATAAATTAAAATAAAATGAAATAAAATAAAATAAATTAAAATGTGCACATTTCATGCTAAGGAGCCAATATTACGGTTTCTGAATAATTTATTTTTCAAGCTGGTTTACGAATGAAACAAAAACATTACCGCTAAAAATTAAAAAATAACATCCTGTGCCTGCCAGGCCCCACTCTTAAAGCACAAATCAATCAAGCAAAATTCCTGTTTCCATAGCAACGACCCACCTGCACGGAAACCAGACCCTTGCTGTCCCTCTCCTTAATTTACCCAACTAGAGCTCCGCTTTATAGGAAGTGCAGTGACGTGGAGGCTTGGACACAACAGCACTTTGAAAACCCGACTGAAGAGTCGTTTTTCTCTAAAATGAGATAAAATGCATACAAATGTGAATAACTTGACTTAAATGAAGACATCTCTTGAAGGATTTGATTCAAAAGGTGCTATTGTCAAGTCTCACGTGCACGTACTGACCCGCCTCAGGCACCCGCTTACTTGAGAGCAGCCTGAGAGGGGTTAGAAAAGCTCAATAAATGCACAAAAAAAAAAAAAAAAAAAAGTACATCGGGGAAATAACACCCCCCATGTGTCCGCCCTCTCCCCCCCCTTTTCTCTCTGCAGCAATTCCCCCCCACGGACATCACGGGACAACTCAACCTGTCCGACCCGTCCGTCAGCACTGTGGTGTAGGGAGCGCCACCTGACCCCCCCTCCCCTCACCTGCATGAGGAGAGAGGAAACAAGGAGATGTACAGTATCTCCTTTAGAGGAGACCAAGTCGCACCTTCTTGATGTCAGGATGTCCTGGCCGTAGTTGTTTATAGGGAGTCTGAGCATGCAGAGCCTTTTTTCCCCCCATATGTACATTATATTACTACCTATTTAACCCTGTAAGACCCAAATATAGAAAACCTAAAAATTTTTAAAAAAAGACCTTTCAGATGTTGTTGTAGGCATTTGATGCAGAAATTGAAGAGTTAAAAAATATATATAATTATATATTATACATAATATATAATTATATATTATATATAATATATAATAATGTTTACGTATGTTTTTAGAGAAATGTTGTAATATTGCAACATTGGGCTTCGGTGGGAACAGAATTTCTGTATTCGTACTCGCGTTGTCTGAACAACTAAGGGTTCATTTGCAGGGTTGATTGCTTACTTAGCCCCGAAACGGTATATACCATGTATAGAGAAAATACTTCAGGCAGTGATGTAGTGTAGGAATACAACCTGTTCCAGCCCACTGCAACCAGCCAGCTATTTTAACTACCACATTCACCCAGTGTTGTATAATTGCAACAATTATATAACAAGCTCTAAATGAAATTTGATGCATCTGTTCCACAGTAACTACATATGTACATGCTCTAGACATTGTAATAACAACCAAAAAAAATATAAAAGACAATTTTACTTACTTGAATCTGATGATTCCAGTCCAATGAAACTTAGCCCCATAACGGTGTATACCATGTATAGAGAAAATACTTCAGGCAGTGATGTAGTGGAGGGAATACAACCTGTTCCAGCCCACTGCAACAAGCCAGCTATTTTAACTACCACATTCACCCAGTGTTGTATAATTGCAACAATTATATAACAAGCTCTAAATGAAATTTGATGCATCTGTTCCACAGTAACTACATATGTACATGCTCTATACATTGTAATAACAACCAAAAAAAATATAAAAGACAATTTTACTTACTTGAATCTGATGAATCCAGTCCAATGAAACTTAGCCCCATAACGGTATATACCATGTATAGAGAAAATACTTCAGGCAGTGATGTAGTGGAAGGAATACAACCTGTTCCAGCCCACTGCAACCAGCCAGCTATTTTAACTACCACATTCACCCAGTGTTGTATAATTGCAACAATTATATAACAAGCTCTAAATGAAATTTGATGCATCTGTTCCACAGTAACTACATATGTACATGCTCTAGACATTGTAATAACAACCAAAAAAAATATAAAAGACAATTTTACTTACTTGAATCTGATGATTCCAGTCCAATGAAACTTAGCCCCATAACGGTATATACCATGTATAGAGAAAATACTTCAGGCAGTGATGTAGTGGAGGGAATACAACCTGTTCCAGCCCACTGCAACAAGCCAGCTATTTTAACTACCACATTCACCCAGTGTTGTATAATTGCAACAATTATATAACAAGCTCTAAATGAAATTTGATGCATCTGTTCCACAGTAACTACATATATACATGCTCTAGACATTGTAATAACAACCAAAAAAAATATAAAAGACAATTTTACTTACTTGAATCTGATGAATCCAGTCCAATGAAACTTAGGCCCATAACGGTATATACCATGTATAGAGAAAATACTTCAGGCAGTGATGTAGGGGAGGGAATACAACCTGTTCCAGCCCACTGCAACAAGCCAGCTATTTTAACTACCACATTCACCCAGTGTTGTATAATTGCAACAATTATATAACAAGCTCTAAATGAAATTTGATGCATCTGTTCCACAATAACTACATATGTACATGCTCTAGACATTGTAATAACCAAAAAAAATATAAAAGACAATTTTACTTACTTGAATCTGATGAATCCAGTCCAATGAAACTTAGCCCCATAACGGTATATACCATGTATAGAGAAAATACTTCAGGCAGTGATGTAGTGGAGGGAATACAACCTGTTCCAGCCCACTGCAACAAGCCAGCTATTTTAACTACCACATTCACCCAGTGTTGTATAATTGCAACAATTATATAACAAGCTCTAAATGAAATTTGATGCATCTGTTCCACAGTAACTACATATGTACACGCTCTAGACATTGTAATAACAACCAAAATAAATATAAAAGACAATTTTACTTACTTGAATCTGATGAATCCAGTCCAATGAAACAAATAGATGTTGTTCGGAGGAAACCTTGAGAGGTTGTGTGAGTTCATGGCCAGAAGGCGTGACTTATAAACAAATGCACGATCCAATAGCCTTGTGAGACTGAACAATAGGACCCAATGACTATGTAAATGTGGTAAAAAAAAAAATTAAATAAATATAACAGATTGTTTTTTAGGATGGTTAAAGGTAACGTTGTAATTTTACAACAAGGGGTGTTACAGGGTTAAATTAACCTTCTTTTCCCTTATTCTGTCCACTTAACCTTTTGTTGTTCATTCCTGACCTGCCTCGTAGAGTCCAGGCCTAGTTAGGGTACATACATGAATACATACTTGACATATCACTTTAAAATAGAGTCTAGAAACTTCTCTGTTATTGTTTTTTCTCCTGTAAGTACTGTAAGCTTCCACTTATTTCTTACATGGAGAAGCACTATTAATAGCACTACAATTGAGGCTATAATTAATCACAATGAAAGCATGTGTGTGTGTATATGATCTCTGCATATTTGAAGTGCTTTTACTTTGAAGGATTTCTGTTCAAGCTACATATTTCCCTCTTCTGAAATACCAAAATGCATGTTTTTTTTTTGTTTTCCCCTGACGTAACACAACATTTTCCAGCATTTATTTAGCTGTGTGACAAATCTGCAGACTAATGTTTTGATGCCCTCAGCCATGTTGAGTTTGGGGCCGCCCTCCGTCTTCCTCCCTCCCGCCAACAGTCTTTCTCCTTTCCAGTCTCAAACGGGTTGCATCAAAAGGCCAGGTTTTTTCACGCAACCGGCACTCGATCCTTGGTGAAAAACCTCCCCCAGGAGCTTTTTCGCCAAGGAGCCCGACGAGATTCAAAGCATGGCTAAGCTTGCGAGCTTTGGTTGCATGCAGAAACAGGCCTTTTCCCAGTTTCTGGAGGAGAGAAACCACTGCTGCTAAAGACTGCCCCCCCATCCTTCCTGGTGTCCAGCACCACACTGCACTTTACGCTGAGAGGGGGCTCCCAAATGTGTAAAAATACAAAATAAATGTTAATTTTTTTTTTGCATTGTTAGCTCTGCAGAGTCATTTTAATGACTTTTTGCACATTATTTCCCCAATTGGCTCGTTCTTTGTTTTCCTTGCATGCTGACATTTTATGACCAATGCTTTTTGCTTTTTTCTTCATGGATGTGTGTCGTCACGGTGGATTCCATTAGTTTTCTGCACTTCAACTGAATAAAATGTAAGGTTAAGGATGAGGAGATTGTATAGTGCGCACGTATAATGACTGCTGCTGAGAATGTATTTTACTACTTCTAGTTATTTACTCACATGCACACACACACAAGTTATGTTCCGCAGTCATGCACGCACACAAACCCTCTTAATAAACTGTACAAAAAAAACACTTGTTTTTCTTATCTTAATGCACTGAACCATTCTGTTCATAGAACTGTAAATAAAATATACTTAAATACTCACAAGTCCTCTAATTGTGTCTGTTAATTCTGTCACACTGCAGAAAATCTGTACATACTTTATTTTTTATTGTTTATGTGTATTATGGATAAAAAGCCCATATCAATAAACCAGGGGTCGGCAACCCAAAATGTTGAAAGAGACATATTGGACTAAAAATACAAAAAAATTAAACATCTGTCTAGAACCGCAAAAAATTACAAGCCTTAAATAAGTGTTATAATGAAGGCAACACATGATGTAAGTGTCTATATTAGCCTACTATCAAAATGACTTTAAAAGCCTTATATAAGTGTTATAATGAAGGCAACACATGATGTAAGTGTCTATAATAGCCTACTATCAAAATGACTTTAAAAGCCTTATATAAGTGTTATAATGAAGGCAACACATGATGTAAGTGTCTATATTAGCCTACTATCAAAATGACATTAAAAGCCTTATATAAGTGTTATAATGAAGGCAACACATGATGTAAGTGTCTATATTAGCCTACTATCAAAATGACTTTAAAAGGCTTATATAAGTCTTACAAAGAAGGCAACACATGATGTAAGTGTCTATATTAGCTATATCAGCCTACTATCAAAATGACTTTAAAAGTCTTATATAAGTGTTATAATGAAGGCAACACATGATGTAAGTGTCTATATTAGCTATATTAGCCTACTATCAAAATGACTTTAAAAGTCTTATATAAGTGTTATAATGAAGGCAACACATGATGTAAGTGTCTATATTAGCTATATTAGCCTACTATCAAAATTACTTTAAAAGCTTTATATAAGTGTTATAATGAAGACAACACATGATGTAAGTGTCTATACTAGCTATATTAGCCTACTATCAAAATGACATTAAAAGTCTTATATAAGTGTTTTAATGAAGGCAAAACATTATGTAAGTGTCTATGTTAGCTATATTAGCCTACTATTGAAATAACTTTAAAAGCCTTATATAAGTGTTATAATGAAAGCAACACATGATGTAAATGTCTATATCAGCTATATTAGCCTACTATCAAAATGACTTTAAAAGCCTTATATAAGTGTTATAATGAAGGCAACACATGATGTGTCTATATTAGCTATATTAGCCTACTATCAAAATGACTTTAAAAGCCTTATATAAGTGTTATAATGAAGGCAACACATGATGTAAGTGTCTATATTAGCTATATTAGCCTACTATCAAAATGACTTTAAGTCTTATATAAGTGTTATAATGAAGACAACACATGATGTAAGTGTCTATACTAGCTATATTAGCCTACTATCAAAATGACATTAAAAGTCTTATATAAGTGTTTTAATGAAGGCAACACATGATGTAAGTGTCTATGTTAGCTATATTAGCCTACTATCGAAATAACTTTAAAAGCCTTATATAAGTGTTATAATGAAGGCAACACATGATGTAAGTGTCTATATTAGCCTACTATCAAAATTACTTTAAAAGCCTTATATAAGTGTTATAATGAAGGCAACACATGATGTGTCTATATTAGCTATATTAGCCTACTATCAAAATGACTTTAAAAGCCTTATATAAGTGTTATAATGAAGGCAACACATGATGTAAGTGTCTATATTAGCTATATCAGCCTACTATCAAAATTACTTTAAAAGCCTTATATAAGTGTTATAATGAAGGCAACACATGATGTAAGTGTCTATATTAGCTATATCAGCCTACTATCAAAATTACTTTAAAAGCCTTCTATAAGTGTTATAATGAAGGCAACACATGATGTAAGTGTCTATATTAGCTATATTCGCCTACTATCAAAATGGCTTTAAAAGTCTTATATAAGTGTTGTTGATTCTGAAGGCTCCAGGCAGATTTGGTACAGCATGGCAACATAAACTAGCTGAATTCTGATTGGATAAAAACTCTAACCTAAAAACAACAGCGCTGGAAGGAGCATAATATGACATGAAGAGAATAAGAATACTTTTAGATATTTAGGGAAAGTCAATAAAAAATGACTTTTATCTTTAATTATGATCATGATCTCTGGTCATGTTAGGCCAGCAGAGAAGGCCTTGCTGGCCCTGACGGCACACCACTGGATAGTACTGGTGCGCACATGTTTGATGGTGCTCACATGTGGTCCAATTGGAATCCTCAGCGGTGTATAAGCTGTGAAACATGAAACAGTTCGGGTAACATTGCTAACAAGTAATGTTGTTACGTGTTATTTTTAGACACAGAAGTGTCACGGCGCGGACTCGAACCCGGTTTTCCTCGGCCGGGACCTCTGCTGGCAGCGCGCTCGGACACGCCCCTGCTCGTGCTGAGTGCAGCACGCCCACGCAGCGACGCTCAGGTCATGGGTGGACTCGTGGGCTGCTTTGGGTCTGGCGCCACTCGCGTCCGCCTTCCCGACGGCCAAGAAGGCGGCCGTTCCTTGGCCGTCCGCCTCGCCGGCCGCAGCGGCTGTCTACTCGCCGCCGCCACCAGACTCGTCCCCGATGGTTTCTGGGACACTTGGACCGGCGACCCACCACCAGTTCTCCCCTCCGCCCTCCCTTGTTTCTGGAGGTTGTTGTTCGTTTTTCTGCCTTAGGACATCTGGAATCTGTCTATAAGTGGGGGGTACTGTCACGGCGCGGACTGGAACCCGCTTTTCACGCAGCGACAAGCCTGCAGACTATTCTGCAATCTGCACACCTGGGACTGATGAGGGCAAGCTGCTTAAGGGACCAGTGGACCCAAGGATCCGGGCGAGAACTTAGTTTCTCTATGGTGAACCGTAAGTCGACAAACTTTACGTTCTCTCCGTGTTTCCTACCCCATGCTTGATTTGTCCCCTGTCTTCTCCCATGTGCCCACAGTGTTTTCCTTCCGTTGCCCTGGATCTCGACTGCCTCCCTTGATCCTCGACCCCCGCTCTGGACACAGACTCTGACGCCTCTCTCTCTGCCCCACGGACCTCACTTGGATCACGGACCCCTTTTGCCTAGCCCCTTTGGATTTGTCTGCTTCCTCATCCAACACCAGGGTAATACACAACAATTAATTACACACATAGTTTAACACCACACACTCTTGGATTTTGGTCACACACTCCATTCCTTAGTTTGACATCCCACTGGGTTGTGAGTTTTTCCTTGCCCTTATGTGGGCTCTGAACTGAGGATGTCGTTGTGGCTTGTGCAGCCCTTTGAGAAACTTGTGATTTAGGGCTATATAAATAAACATTGATTGATTGACATTGATTGATTAGTTTAAGTATATTTAGTATTGTGTATTATTATATATATTGTACTAAAACATAGAGCTACATCGCCCCCTTGTGTCTGTGCCGTCAACTCCCTTTCAGCAACCATAACAAGAAGTGCACAAAACACACACTGGTCCTCTGGTGGAAACATGTGCAAGCTTAAAGGGAAACTTCGGTTTTTTTCAACCTGGGCCCTGTTTTCATAATTTTTTCTGTATATGTGAGTGCTGGATAAAACATTTTTTGAGGTCGCGCCAGTATTGAGCAGGGCAGGCAGCCTCCAGCCCAGCTAACGCTCGTACACAGGGCAACTGGCTCTCGTCAAAATTCGGCCTATAAACATGCATTTTTTTCACACTGACAGGCTCAGATAGTTACAATGAGTGTCCGACAACATACTAGAAAGGAGAAATTAACGTATGTCTCTACCTTTAGCTGGAGATCGCTGTTTTTTGCGAGCTGTGTCCAAATCTCACCACGCTACAAATCTCGTTCCGAAATCTCGCGATAACTCGCGACAAAACACCGGTGGAAAAACAGTTACCTGACTGAGGTGAAGAGAGCCATGACAGACAAACAAACAAACTTTTCTATAAAACTAAAATAACAGTCTTCGGTAATCCAACAGAAAATCACTTCAGTCATCTCTCTTCACCTCAGTCAGGTAACTGTTTTTCCACCGGTGTTTTGTCGCGAGTTATCGCGAGATTTCGGAACGAGATTTGTAGCGTGGTGAGATTTGGACACAGCTCGCAAAAAACAGCGATCTCCAGCTAAAGGTAGAGACATACGTTAATTTCTCCTTTCTAGTATGTTGTCGGACACTCATTGTAACTATCTGAGCCTGTCAGTGTGAAAAAAATGCATGTTTATAGGCCGAATTTTGACGAGAGCCAGTTGCCCTGTGTACGAGCGTTAGCTGGGCTGGAGGCTGCCTGCCCTGCTCAATACTGGCGCGACCTCAAAAAATGTTTTATCCAGCACTCACATATACAGAAAAAATTATGAAAACAGGGCCCAGGTTGAAAAAAACCGAAGTTTCCCTTTAACTTTATATTCAAAAGAGGAAACAATTTGCAAGCCAGCTTAGAGGCTGCATCCATTGACATGCAAATAGTGGACAAAAGCAACCAGCAGCCTTGCCATTCCTCAGTCCAATCGCCTACAATGTGGATCCCTGCCAGGACATCAATTGTTTTCATCAAATGAGTGAATAACGATGTGCTTTGTCTCGCTCAGACCAAGAAAACCTGGATTTCTGGCTCCATCCATTCCAAACAACAAGACTGCATCAGGTTTCTCGCCACATTAGCTCAGGCTCAAATTAAAACATTGTTGCCTTCACAGCACCAGTAGCCTTGGAGCTAAGACTTTGGGAGAGTCATAAATTCGGCCCAGACTTTCTTCCTGCACTGTGATATTAACCGGTAGTGGAGGAGGCAGTTGTTTGGAATTCAACTTCCAGTCATAGTCTCTTCATGCTCTTCATGGCTCATTGTGCAGCTCATCCCGCCGTCCTCTTCGCACTGCTGATGATCGGCACGGCCGCAGTCGTGCTCCTCACTTTCCCAAGCAAAGAGATTCCCGAGGCGCCCGGGTTCATGGTAAGGCCACCCCCTTGATATTTTTGGATTCTTGTATATTTGATGGGCGTGTGATGGGTGATGAGCCGAGGAGACACCAAGAGGAATCGTCGAACAAAAAGCTTTATTTGTTTCAGCGAGCCTCGGACTAGAACTGCAGCTCTAGGAGAAGAAATGTGCCGAATATCTTCATTCTGCTGTCCTGTCTCCTTGTGGGTCTAATCTTGATGCCGGACAGTCTGGCCTGTCTATCTTTGCTTGTCATTATTCCTATGATTAGTTTAAGTCGGGTGACCTCCGAACCCCATCCTCTGTCCCTATCTGTGGACCTTCTACCAGGTGTTGCTAAGGTCTTTACTCTTCCTCCTAAACCTGACACCTACATTCTTATGGGATTGCCAATCTCCTGTGGACACTCTCTTCAGTGCCCGGTTATGGACCTTTGCACTTTGACCTTAGTAGAAGAATACTTTTAAAAGATTATGTGGCCAAATACAAAAATATGCTACTTCCAATCCTATAAGATAATTATACATTATATAATTCACCACAAGATCAGTGAGACTGTTTTGATTGATTGATTGAAACTTTTATTAGTAGATTGCACAGTACAGTACGTATTCCGTACAATTGACCACTAAATGGTAACACCCGAATAAGTTTTTATTATACGTTAATCAATTCATGGTAGAAGTTCAGTGTGAAGTTGGTTGACATGGGCTAACCGAAGAGTGTCCGTCTGGAGGCTCAAAAGCAAAATCTTTGCCACTGGATACTGCGTATTTTTATTCTCTATATTTAACAGTCATGAGATGATTTATGTACTCATCAGACACAATTGGGTATCCATTTACACAAGGGTGTCAAACTTGTTTTCATTGAGGGCCACATCGCAGTTATGGTTGCCCTCAGAGGGCTGCTTTTAACAATGAGTAATGGGGGGGGTGCGGCACTGGTACGTTTCAGAGACGGTGTAGTACCGAAAATGATTCATTAGTATCGCAGTACTATACTAATACCGGTGTACCATACAACCCTAATAGGGAGTAATCTTTTTCAAACAGTACAATCACTAATTCGAGAAAATAAAATCAGGCTTATGCAGCGTGTAATAAATGACACAATTTTCCAGTTTAGGTACATTTCTCCAATTTATAATGAATAAAAGCCGTTATCTTCTCCATCTAAAAATGTCCATAGTGATTTCCATCCATTGCTTCAAAGTTTGGCTCTCCTGTAATATCCATTTCGTGGTAATTGTCTTTTTACAAGCCACTAGTAGAATATTTATTAGGTACTTATCTTTTTTCAGCCAATCCTGAAGTACATGTCTTACTTTCTAGGGGGATTTCATGTTTGAAAATACCCTGTAGAGCTTGGTTCCAATAGTCCTTTATGGCAGGGCAGTCCCAGAAAACATGGTAGTGGTTTGCGTTTATTTTCCCTCAATTTCTCCAACAGGCAGGGGAGTTGTTATCATAATGAGACTTCCGAGAAAGTGTAGTAAAAAATCTGATCAAACTTTTCCAGCCACTTTCAGTCATCATTTCTAAAGTTATCTTCCACGGTTTTCATGCAAAATATTCACTCTTGGAACAACTTTGGCTGTTTAGTTACTTTTAGTACAGTAAATTGACAAGCTGGGTAGTCTGTGACATACAGTCTGTTTTAGGGTGATGGTTGATGGACTGATGTGTGCGACCACGCCAGGCAAGCACACAGTGTGGTCTCACTGCCGATTAAAACCAAGTTGGGACCAAAGAGCTACGAGCCAAGGGGTTTCTCTGGGTGTGGAGGGCGGTACATTTTTCTCGAGGGACGATGTCAGTAAAAAAATCTTCAATGATTACTTTCAAACTAGTAAAAATACCATTTATATCATGTGCTGTCATCTGTTTCAGTTGAAATGTTCACATTTTAGCCTACAGGAACTCCAAACTAGAGAAAACATGTTGCAGTAAAAAGTGTATAATTTTTGTTTTACACATGCGCACACTGATTAGGGTTGTAGTCCAAGAAAAAAAATAAAAAAATAAAATAGCTACTAAATAAATCAGATGTTACTCACAAGTTACTCAATACTTGAGTAGTTTTTTTTCCACACACTACCTACTCAAGTAATTATTTTAATGACTACTTTTTGCATTTACTCGAGTCATATACAAAACCCAAAACCAGTGAAGTTGTCACGTTGTGTAAATGGTAAATAAAAACAGAATACAATGATTTGCAAATCCTTTTCAACTTATATTCAATTGAATAGACTGCAAAGACAAGATATTTAATGTTCAAACTGGAAAATGTTGTTATTTTTTGCAAATATTAGCTCATTTGGAATTTGATGCCTGCAACGTGTTTCAAAAAAGCTGGCACAAGTGGCAAAAAAGACTGAGAAAGTTGAGAAATGCTCATCAAACACTTATTTGGAACATCCCACAGGTGAACAGGCTAATTGGGAACAGGTGGGTGCCATGATTGGGTATAAAAGCAGCTTCCATGAAACGTCCGTAATATTCCTGACCAGCAGCACTAAGAAGATTCGCCGAATGCAGTGAATTTAGCGCACTTGCAACCGCCTGTGTACCCTCTCCACCTTCTAAATCCATTACGGAATGTAAAACAGTCTAACTTATCCACAAAGATAATAATTAAATGTTCGAAAATCACCTTTTTTCACCAAATATTCCGCTCGAATTACTGTGTGTTGTTTTTCATCAGGGCGCTGCCATGATACCACAATGCACCGCGCGGGGTGATTCAACCAATGAGGGTACGCCTCACAGCGACCCGTTAGCAACAAGCCGGATTTGTTTACGTCGGGACAGGTTTAAAAACTCGAATTCTATTGGTTCAGAATGGCGTCATCGGGATTTCCATGCTCATTTTTAGAAAGTAGGTAAACTTGGCGTCACAATGATATCAAATATGGCTAGGGGGATTCCCCCTTATTGCCGCGAGTGAGCGTTGAAAACACTGGATTTTCTCAAGGAATTTTAACACAAAGGACTCATTTCTGAAGACATACCTCGTACAAAACCTTCAAATAAAGGTGATTTAAGATGTTTTCTTGCTATTTCGATGATTGGGATCGCTAGATTGTGGCTTTATGGACTCATTTTTGTGAAAATCTCAATTTCAACCAAGATACATTTTTTTCACTTATTTGCCTGTAGCTCAAAATTAGCCTGTGCGTATTCCGACTCATTTTGCCAGCACGGGTCACATATGGGTGAAAAACATTGAAATTGGCCTGCAGTGGAAACATTCCCTCAGTTACGTCGGACTATCATTCAGTACTGTCCCATGCCAAGATATAATAACAAGCTTGCTCAATTGCGAGAGGTGTACTCACTTTTATGTGATCACTACTCTGTGGTCTCTGCTCCTGTAGTACGGAATTGTTCTGGATGCTGGATCCTCACACACGTCTCTGTACGTATACAAGTGGCCTGCAGACAAGCAAAATGGCACCGGGGTGGTCACCCAGCACAGTGAATGTCATGCAAAGGGTAAGCTGAGCAAGTGGCGTTGGTAGTTTGCATATTGAAAAAAAAAAAACTAACTACTTAAATCATTTACCAACTTCAATCGAAAATGTGCACATTTTTCCCTTGTCAAGAAGGACTAATCAATGCTTGACTCTTTTGCAAGGAGGTGGGATCTCCAGCTATGCAGGCCAGCAGGGAGCGGTGGGACGGAGCTTGGAGGCGTGCTTGGACCAGGCAGTGCAGGACGTCCCTGCGCATCGACACACGGTCACACCTGTGTACCTGGGGGCCACAGCTGGCATGAGGCTTCTGCAGTGAGTCGTTGTTTATGTCAGCTTCAGATGGTACTTCCATGGGCCTTTGCTTGCATATGTGAATCTATAACTACTTTTGTATTGCAACAGTGCTAACTGAAATGAGGTACTACTATGGGGAGGGGGGACGACAACTCAGGGTTCTGTTGCGTTTGACCAGTCTACCTTTAAGAATTAAAGTCACTGGTCAATCCCAAGTTCTTTCAGATGACACATATGCAGAGTAAGAAGGACCATCAAGACAGAATAGGAATATTATCATGTTTTACTGAAGCTTCAGGAGACCAGCCCACATTAAAACAGTCATACCGTCATCTCGGGATGGTCTAACATTCAAACGGAAGAGACAACTTCTTGCATATGAAGAAAGCCCCCACCCTCTCCAGAAAGGAATACAAGCTCATTGTTCTACTACAGTGGTTCTCAACCTCTTTTCAGTGATGTACCCACTGTGAATTTTTTTTTAATTCAAGTACCCCCTAATCAGAGCAAAGCATTTTTGGTTGGAAAAAATAGATATATTAAAATACATCACTATGTCATCAGTTTCTGATTTATTAAATTGTATAACAGTGCAAAATATTGCTCATTTGTAGTGGTCTTTCTTGAACTATTTGGAAAAAAAGATATAAAAATAACTAAAAACTTGTTGAAAAATAAACAAGTGATTCAATTACAAATAAAGATTTCTACACATAGAAATAATCATCAACTTAAAGTGCCCTCTTTGGGGATTGTAATAGAGATCCATCTGGATTCATGAACTTAATTCTAAACATTTCTTCACAAAAAAATTAATCTTTAACATCAATATTTATGGAACATGTTCACAAAAAATCTAGCTGTCAACACTGAATATTGCATTGTTGCATTGTAATGAATAGAATAGCCTACTTGATTTGATGTTCAGTTTATGAACTTACATTCATATTTTCTTGAAGTTTTATTCAATAAATACATTTATAAAGGATTTTTGAACTGTTGCTATCTTTAGAATATTTTTTTAAAATCTCACGTACCCTTTGGCATACCTTCAAGTACCCCCAGGGGTACGCGTACCCCCATTTGAGAACCACTGTTCTACTACAGATAAGATATAAGGGAGTACTCCAACTCCTACATTGCAAGCCTTCAAGGTAACACACACAGTTTACTAGCGGACATATTCCTAAAAAAAAATAGAAAGAGTACAAATGGAAAAACACTAGCTGCTTTAAACATGACTATGAATAAAGAAATAACTCTTAAACATATAAGCATTCTTCACAGTTCGTACACGTTTTCCATGGCCGAATTCAAGCACTTTTTAAGGACTTTCAAAATAAATGTTCCAGTTTTTCCAGTACCCTTCAAAAGGCAAAAATCGGTGTGAATCAATCCGTAGCCTTGTTGTTTGAGGTCACAGAATGCTGTCTGTAGGAAAAAAATGGGAAAATCTGCTAAAAACCTAAGCCTAACATTGAATCAGCAGTTATCATTAACTGAATGGGGCATAGAAAATGAAGCGGTGTGACTATTCAATGTCAGTGGTGTTTGCAAACGTGTCTCCACTTGTGTTGTTTTTCACATGTCTTGTTCTTTTTCCTACTTACAGCACTCAATGACATCGAACAGCACGGATTGATTCACACCGTATTTGTGCTTGTAAACGGCATAATGTGATATAAATACATGCATCCTCAAAATGTAAATTTCACTCATTTATTAACAAAACATGATCCTGTAACTACTTGGTATCGGATCGATACCTGAATGTGTGGTATCATCCAAAACTAATGTAAAGTATTCAAACAACAGAAGAATAAGTGATTATTACATTTTAACAGAAGTGTGGATAGAACATGTTAAAAGAGAAAATAAGCAGATATTAACAGTAAATGAACAAGTAGATTAATAATTCATTTTTTACCACTTGTCCTTAATAATGTGTACAAAATAATAGGTGTATAAATGACACAATATGTTACTGCATACGTCAGCAGACTAATTAGGAGTCTTTGTTTGTTTACTTACTACTAAAAGACAAGTTGTCTAGTATGTTCACTATTTTATTTAAGGACTAAATTGCAATAATAAACATATGTTTAAAGTACTCTACGATTTTTTGGTTAAAATAAAGCCAATAATGCCATTTTTTGTGGTCCCCTTTATTTAGAAAAGTACCGAAAAGTATGGAAATAATTTTAGTACCAAAATATTGGTATCGGGACAACACTAGTTTGTAGATAAAATTCCTTTAACACTTTTGACAGCAATGCACAAATATTGTAACAGTAGAACATAAATTCCTAACCACTGTGCCAATAGTGTGCCTTGAGTATATAAATATAAATAGCCGGTGCCTTATGTTTTGCATTGCCTCAGGTGCCTTTCCGGAACCGTGGGCCCTAAAACAATTTAGTTGATTAGCCCTGGTTTATTGATTGCACTCTTGGTGATGTGCAGTGAAATGTTCCTAATGTGAAATAAAAGTTTTGATTGGCAAACGCTGAATATGCTGTGAGAAAAAAAAAGACCTATCAAACACAGAATGCTGATTCCTAAATGTAAACTAATTTGATGTTTGTTGTTTTTCACCCTCCCAGTATCTCAAATCCACAGCAGTCAGCTGAAATTCTGCTGGAAGTAGGCAAGAAAATCCAGTCCTACCCGTTCAGCTTCCGGGGGGCTGCCATTCTGTCCGGTCAAGAGGAAGGCGCATTTGGCTGGGTCACCGTCAATTACCTCTTAGAGAACTTCATCAAGGTGAGAATTTCTATTTGTATTGCACAGTATTACACGTACACTATATTGCCAAAAGTATTTGGCCACCTGCCTTGACTCGCATATGAACTGGAAGTGCCGTCCTATGGAATTGTCCAAAATGTTTTGGTATCCTGGAGCATTCAAAGTTCCTTTCATTGGAACTAAAGGGCCAAGCTCAACTCCCGAAAAGCAACCCCACATCATCACCACACCACCTCCTCCACCAAATTTCACACTCGGCACAATGCAGTCCGAAATGTAGCGTTCTCCTGGCAACCTCCAAACCCAGACTGGTCCATCAGATTGCCAGATCTTTAAGCATGATTCATCAGTCCAGAGAAGGCGTCTCCACTGCTCTAGAGTCCAGTGACGATGTGGTTTACACCACTGCATCCCACGCTTTGCATTGGACTTGGTGATGTATGGCTTAGATGCAGCCGCTCGGCCATGGAAACCCATTCCGTGAAGCTCTCTGCGTACTGTACGTGGGCTAATTGGAAGGTCACATGAAGTTTGGAGCTCAGTAGCAACTGACTGCGCAGAAAGTCTTTGCACTATGCGCTTCAGCATCCGCTGACCCCTCTCTGTCAGTTTACGTGGCCTACGACTTGGTGACTGAGTTGCTGTTGTTCCCAAACTCTTCATTTTTGTTATATAGTAAAGCCGACAGTTCACGACTGGATTTGTTGCACAGGTGGCATCCTATGACAGTTCCACGCTGGAAAAAACTGAGCTCCTGAGAGCGGCCCATTCTTTCACAAATGTTTGTAGAAACAGTCTCCATGCCTAAGTGCTTGATTTGATACACCTGTGGCCGGGCCAAGTGATTAGGACATCTAAATCTCATCAATTGGATGTGCGGCCAAATACTATTGGCAATACAGCGTATTGGTGCTGTCAACCCAGAAATCTTTTTATTTGATTAATCCCACTTTTGAATTGTAATTATCACGATTAATCGCAATTTCTACATAAAGTTTAACCTTTTTTGGGGGGGTATTTTTTTTAGAGGGCTTTATAGGCGGAATAGAGCAAAACCAATTTCCTCCATTGTGATAGACAAAATTCCTAAAAAATAAATATAAAAGTACAAATAAAAAAATAGAAAATGTTTAAAAAGTTGTTCTGTCTCTCATCACATGACATGACAACTAATTGTACTTTGTTCAAATACTTTTTAAATTCAGCATCTATTCAAAAAAACATCACTATCAGTTTAAGCTACAGTGTTGCTTGGTTGCAACCACTTGACTAGTAGACGCACTTCCTGTTTCCCCTTTGAGGAGGCGAACATTCATTAGCTTTTATAAGTGGTATGTTGAACTGTTCACAACATTTAGGAAATTACCCAACATCGCAAAAATTGACATTTCAAACTGTTGTACTTTGTAGTGGTCGCACACACCTTCTGTCCTAGGCACCTGCAACCGGATGTGACGTCACGTGTAAGGCGGCAAAAAAAAACTGTTGGTATTTGTTCATACAGTCAGTCCGAAGAACGGTCAAAACACTTGTTAAAACATTTAAAGGCCTACTGAAAGCCACTACTACCGACCATGCAGTCTGATAGTTTATATATCAATGATGAAATCTTAACATTGGAACACATGCCAATACGGCCGGGTTAACTTATAAAGTGACTTTTCAAACTTCCCGGGAAATATCCGGCTGAAACGTCGCGGTATGATGACGTATGCGCGTGACGAAGTCAGAGTAACGGAAGTTATGGTACCCGTAGAATCCTATACAAAAAGCTCTGTTTTCATTTCATAATTCCACAGTATTCTGGACATCTTTTGCAATTTGTTTAATGAACAATGAAGGCTGCAAAGAAGACAGTTGTAGGTGGGATCGGTGTATTAGCAGCGGACTACAGCAACACAACCAGGAGGACTTTGTTGGAGCGCTAGCCGCGCTAGCCGCGCTAGCCGCCGACCTCACTTTGACTTCCTACGTCTCCGGGCCGCCAAACGCATCGGGTGAAGTCCTTCGTCCTTCTGCCGATCGCTGGAACGCAGGTGAGCACGGGTGTTGATGAGTAGATGAGGGCTGGCTGGCGTAGGTGGAGAGCTAATGTTTTTAGCATAGCTCTGTGAGGTCCCGTTGCTAAGTTGCTAAGTTAGCTTCAATGATGTCGTTAGCACAGCATTATTAACCTTCGCCAGCCTGGAAAGCATTAACCGTGTATTTACATGTCCACGGTTTAATAGTATTGTTGATTTTCTATCTATCCTTCCAGTCAGGGGTTTATTTTTTGGTTTCTATATGCAGTTAAAGCACGATGCTATCACGTTAGCTCGTAGCTAAAGCATTTCGCCGATGTATTGTCGTGGAGATAAAAGGCACTGAATGTCCATTTCGCGTTCTCGACTCTCATTTTCAAGAGGATATAGTATCCCAGGTGGTTTAAAATACAAATCCGTGATCCACAATAAAAAAAGGAGAGTGTGGAATCCAATGAGCCAGCTTGTACCTAAGTTACGGTCAGAGCGAAAAAAGATACGTCCATCACTGTCTCTCAAGTCCTTCACTGTAACGTTCCTCATCTACGAATCTTTCATCCTCGCTCAAATTAATGGGGTAATCGTCACTTTCTCGGTCCGAATCTCTCTCGCTCCATTGTAAACAACGGGGAATTGTGAGGAATACTAGCTCCTGTGACGTCACGCTACTTCCGGTACAGGCAAGGCTTTTTTTTTATCAGCGAGCAAAAGTTGCGAACTTTATCGTCGATTTTCTCTACTAAATCCTTTCAGCAAAAATATGGCAATATCGCGAAATGATCAAGTATGACACATAGAATGGATCTGCTATTCCCGTTTAAATAAAAAAAAATCATTTCAGTAGGCCTTTAAATAATTACCAAAAAAAAACCTTTAAAATATATTAATTTCGCCTCCGCGACCCCGAGAGGGACAAGCGGTCTAGATGGATTTATATTGAGAATCGCTGACAAGAATGGGTGCAAAGACAAACTGGTTGTTACTCACTGAGGACATCTAGCGGCGGTTCTACCACAATGCAGGCTGTCTTTGAATGGGACTGGAAAGAATGTCCAAGCATAGTTCAGTTTAAAAAGAGATACAAAGGCATGATTTTCACTACAATAATTAAGGTTTCTAGCGATCACAGTGTGTTAATATTATTAGTAGTAGTTGTATTATTTAAAAATGTATTTACTTATTTGTTGGTGTTACAGTCAGCACTTGGATATGTATGTGGCTCTATAAGTGTGCATGTATGTGTGTGTTTGTGTCAAAATGGGTTTCTACTTGAGATAAATATCCATCCATCCATTTTTTTCTACCGCTTGTCCCTTTTGGGGTCGCTGGATCTCAGCTATTATTAATAATATACTAAAATAGGACTAGTAAATTAAATCATTGTATAGAATGATAAAGACAAGAAAGCTCGGTAGTTCATTTATGAATAAAGAGGTAAATAATATTACATGATATTTAACTGTACCTCTAACTAAAAATAATAAATACAAACAATTTACTTCTTTCTACTTTTTTTGGGGGATGTAAAAAAAAGTAATCATTATGTATCAATTTAATTTTTTATGTGTTTCCATTGTCAAGTATGTGTTTCTATGTAATTTACTGTATTGTAAGGCTGAAACGACGCGTCGACGTAGTCGACGTCATCGGTTATGTAAATACGTCGACGCCGTTTTTGTGCGTCGACGCGTCGCATAATTACGTCACACTACCGTCATGGCGGAGCGCAAAGCAGACTGTGCGAGCGAGGGGGAAAAACGCACGCCAAAAGTTGTCAAAAGTGTGGGAGTATTTCAATACACAGCCTAATAATGTTGTTGTATGCACACTGTGTCGAGCGTAAATGGCCTATCATAGCAGCACAACGGCTATGAACGAACATTTGAAAAGAAAACCATCAACCATCAACTTGTCAATCGTCCGCGTTAGCATACGTTGTCATCATTACACAAAAACATGAATGTGTCATTTGTATCTGCTAGGGGTGTAACGTTATGTGTTTTGTATTGAACCGTTTCGGTACGGGGCTTTCGGTTCGGTACGGGGGTGTACCGAACGAGTTTCTAAGCTAAAGCTAACTTTAGCTGCTAAAGTCTTAACAAGTTGCTTTGCTCCTTCTGCGGCTGCCTCTGTCTCAGCACGCAGCATTGTCCCACCCATACAACCATCTGATTGGTACACACGCAGCATTGTCCCACCCATACAACCATCTGATTGGTACACACGCAGCATTGTCCCACCCACACAACCATCTGATTGGTACACACGAAGCATTATCAGCCAATCAGCAGTGCGTATTCAGAGTGCATGTAGTCAGCGCTTCAGCGTGGAGCAGATAGGTGTTTAGCAGGTGAGCATCAGGCAGCGGACTCTCCCCAAATGATAATAAACACCTCCCAGTCAACTACTAGTAACATCACTATGAGCCCGTTGACCTTCTAGAAACTTAAACTGCAGCTCAGCTCACTCGCAGTCCTGGCTTGAGGTGAAGGCTAATTACCTCTCAGTTCCAGCCACATCGACCCCTTCTGAGCGCCTATTTTCAGCTGCTGGGAATATTGTAAACAAGAAAAGAAGCAAAGCAAGTAGACATGCTAACCTTTCTTCATTACAACTGTTAGTCACTCACTGGAATGAGTAGAATTGGTTATTGTGTACTGTGTTGGACTGGATGTTTATTTTGCACATTTTAAAAGCAATACTTAATGTTTACAGTGCTCCAGAATATTTAGATTGGCACTTTTTTGTATTGATGTTTATCTTTATTTTTGCACATTTTAGCAAATAAGCAATACTTTCACTTTTGTTGAAATGTTTACACTTTTGTTACAGAATATTTCGTTTTGCACTTTTTTGTATTGGATGTTTATCTTTATTTTTGCACATTTTAAAGCAAAATAAGCAATACTTTTACTTTTGAAATGCTTATACTATTGCAGAATATTAAGATTTGCACTGGATGTTTACTTTTATATTTGCACATTAAAAAGCAAATAAGCTACTTTTAATTTTGTTAAATGTTAAAAGTTTTAAATGTTTACATTGTTACAGAATATTTTGTCATGTTGTTGTCAATGTTGACTGAGTGGCCATACTTTTTTTTTTTGTAAATAAAAGCCATGCCTTTTGAAAAAACTGGCCTACTTTTATTTTTTCATCTTCATTTTAAATAAAATAAAATAAAAAATAATCGGTAAAAGGAAAAATAATCTATAGATTAATCGAAAAAATAATCTATAGATTAACCGATTAATCGAAAAAAATAATCTATAGATTAATCGATAGAAAAATAATCGTTAGCTGCAGCCTTACTGTATTGTTATGATTACTTTGTATTATTGTTTTTTCATATCTGAAAAAAACTTATTCTACTACTAAAAAAGGCTAAAAGGGGAAAACGTACAGTACAGGCCAAAAGTTTGGACACACCTTCTCATTCACTACACAACTGATGGTCCCAACCCCATTGATAAAGCAAGACATTCCACTAATCAACCCTGATAATGCACACCAGTGAAGTGAAAACCCTTTCATGTGACTACCTCTTGAACTCATCGAGAGAATGCCAAGAGTGTGCAAAGCAGTAATTAGACCTGCAGTCGCGATCAAAAGTGTACATACACTTGTAAAGAACATCATGTCATGGCTGTCTTGAGTTTCCAATCATTTCTACAACTCTTATTTTTTTGTGATAGAGTGATTGGAGCACATACTTGTTGGTCACAAAAAACATTCATGAAGTTTGCTTCTTTTATGAATTTATTATGGGTCTACTGAAAATGTGGAGAGGAGAGAAGATGAGGCCTTTAATCCCAAGAACACCATTCCCACCGTCAAGCATGGTGGTGGTAGTATTATGCTCTGGGCCTGTTTTGCTGCCAATGGAACTGGTGCTTTACAGAGAGTAAATGGGACAATGAAAAAGGAGGATTACCTCCAAATTCTTCAGGACAAGTTAAAATCATCAGCCCGGAGGTTGGGTCTTGGGCGCAGTTGGGTGTTCCAACAGGACAATGACCCCAAACACACGTCAAAAGAGGTAAAGGAATGGCTAAGTCAGGCTACAATGAAGGTTTCAGAATGGCCTTCCCAAAGTTCTGACTTAAACGTGTGGACAATGCTGAAGAAACAAGTCCATGTCAGAAAATCAACAAATCTAGCTGAACTGCACCAATTTTGTCAAGAGGAGTGGTCAAAAATTCAAGCAGAAGCTTGTGGATGGCTACCTGATTGCCCCCTAAATGTCAGAAAATCTACAAATTTAGCTGAATTGCACCAATTGCTTGTGGATGGCTACCAAAAGCGCCTTATTGCAGTGAAACTTGCCAAGGGACATGTAAGCAAATATTAACATTGCTGTATGTATACTTTTGACCCAGCACATTTGCTCACATTTTCAGTAGACCCATAATAAACTCATAAAACAACCAAACTTCATGAAGGTTTTTTTTTGTGACCAACAAGTATGTGCTCCAATCACTCTATCACAAAAAATAAGAGTTGTAGAAATGATTGGAAACCCAAGACAGCCATGACATGATGTTCTTTACAAGTCTATGTAAACTTTTGATTGTGACTGTATTTTGAAGACACGAGAATATAAAACATGTTTTTAGTTATTTTTCCCCCTTGTTTTGTTAAGTACGTAACTCCACATGTGTTCATTCATAGTTTTAATGTGACAATCTACAATGTAAATAGTCATGAAAATAACTGTATGTGTGAGTGGTAATTTGTTTAAAGTTCCTGAAGGCAGCAAATATATAGAGTACTTCTTGTCTGTTTCCAGTATGGCTTTGTGGGGCGATGGCTCAGCTCAGGAAGGCCCACAGTTGGGGCTCTGGATTTCGGCGGTGCGTCCACACAGATCACATTTGTGACTAAAGACAGGGTGGAGCAGCAGAAGGACATGATGAAACTGCGTCTGTACGGCCAGGAGTACTCTCTGTACACACACAGCTTCCTCTGCTACGGGCAGGACCAGGTCCTCAAGAGGCTCCTAGCCCACATTTTCAAGGTAGTTACAACCACTTTGGTGGTTATTTCCCCTCACAATTGATTATGTTATCAATGTGGTCAATCAGATCTTGCATATTACTTGTAAACCCAGTCTGGTTGGTAAAGAAACATTTCTTTCAGTCTCAGGGTTACACAGAGTCCGTGACCCACCCGTGCTATCCTGCAGACTCGTCTGTAAGCGTAGAGCTGGACGGTGTATTCAACTCTCCGTGCACAGCCAAGTACAAACCGAGCTCCTACAAGGCCCAGGGCTCTTTGACAGTACGTGGCAGCGGGAGTTATGAGCAATGCCAAGGCAACGTGTCCGAGATCTTCTCCTTCGACAGATGCCCTTTCTCTCAATGCTCCTTTGACAAGGTCTTCCAGCCCAATGTGACTGGCAGCTATATGGTAAGAAGGCCTCACGTGGCGCTCAGAGAATCATGCAAATTTACAAAACCCAAAACCAGTGAGGTTGGCACGTTGTGTAAATGGTAAATAAAAACAGAATACAATGATTTGCAAATCCTTTTCAACCTATATTCAATTGAATAGACTGCAAAGACAACATACTTGACGTTCGAACTGAAAAACTTGTATTTTTTGCAAATATTAGCTCATTTGGAATTTGATGCCTGCAACATGTTTCATAAAAGCTGGCACAAGTGGCAAAAAAGTTGAGGAATGCTCATCAAACACTTATTTGGAACATCCCACAGGCGAACAGGCTAATTGGGAACAGGTGCGTGCCCTGATTGGGTGTAAAAGCCATTTATCAACAACACCCAGAAACGCCGCCGGCTTCGCTGGGCCCGAGCTCATTTAATCAATCAATCAATCAATCAATGTTTATTTATATAGCCCTAAATCACAAGTGTCTCAAAGGGCTGTACAAGCCACAACGACATCCTCGGTACAGAGCCCACATACGGGCAAGGAAAAACTCACCCCAGTGGGACGTCGGTGAATGACTATGAGAAACCTTGGAGAGGACCGCATATGTGGGTAACCCCCCCCCCCCCCCCCCTCTAGGGGAGACCGAAAGCAATGGATGTCGAGTGGGTCTGACATAACATTGTGAAAGTCCAGTCCACAGTGGATCCAACACATCAGCGGGAGTCCAGTCCATTTAAGATGGACTGATGCAAACTGTGGACGTCGTGTCCTCCGGACCAAAGAGGAAAAGAACCATTCAGATTGTTAAAGGCGCAAAGTCCAAAACCCAGCATATGTGATGGTATGGGGGCGTATTAGTGCCCAAGGCATGGGTAACTCACACATCTGTGAAGGCACCATTTAGGGAATTTAGCGATTTCACCATCTACGGTCCGTAATATCATCAAAAGGTTCAGAGAATCTGGAGAAATCACCGCACGTAAGCAGCAAGGCTGAAAACCGACATTGAATGCTCGTGACCTTCGATCCCTCAGGCTGTACTGCATCAAAACGTGACATCAGTGTGTAAAGGATATCACCACATGGGTTCAGGAACACTTCAGAAAACCACTGTCATTAACGACAGTTGGTCGCTACATCTGTAAGTGCAAGTTAAAACTCTACTTTGCAAAGCGAAAGCCATCCGCTGCTGCCCACTGCTCCCCTCACCTCCCAGGGGGTGAACAAGGGGATGGGTCAAATGCAGAGGACAAATTTCACCACAGCTAGTGTGTGTGTGACAATCATTGGTACTTTAACTTTAATTTATCAACAACACCCAGAAACGCCGCCGGCTTCGCTGGGCCCCAGCTCATCTAAGATGGACTGATGCAAAGTGTAAAAGTGTTCCGTGGTCTGACGAGTCCACATTTCAAATTGTTTTTGGAACAAAGAGAAAAAGTGTAAAAGCCAGCATGTGTGATGGTATGGGGGTGTATTAGTGCCCAAAACATGGGTAACTTACACATCTGTGAAGGCACCATTAATGCTGAAAGGTACATACAGGTTTTGGAGCAACATATGTTGCCATCCAAGCAACATTATCATGAACGCCCCTGCTTATTTCAGCAAAACGATGCCAAGCCCCGTGTTACAACAAAATGGCTTCATAGTAAAAGAGTGCAGGTACTAGACTGGCCTGCCTGTAGTCCAGACCTGTCTCCCACTGAAAATGTGTGGTGCATTATGAAGCCTAAAATAGCACAACAGAGACCCCCGGACTGTTGAACAACTTAAGCTGTACATCAAGCAAGAATGGGAAAGAATTCCACCTGTTAACTGAGTGTTGTTAAAAGGAAAGGCTATGTAACACAGTGGTAAAAATGCCCCTGTGACAACTTTTTTGCAATGTGTTGCTGCCATTAAATTCTAAGTTAATGATTATCTGCAAAAAAACATTAACATTAAATATCTTGTCTTTGCAGTCTATTCAATTGAATATAAGTTGAAAAGGATTTGTTGTATTCTCTTTTTATTTACCATTTACACAACGTGCCAACTTCACTGGTTTTGGGTTTGGTACATTGTGTAATTCCTGCCTTTTTTTCTCCTGTGTGTACAGGCATTTTCAGCCTTCTTCTACATTCACTCCTTCCTGCAGCGCGTCACGGCCATTCCGGTGAGCACCGCGGCACAAATGGAGGAGGCAACTCAAACAATATGCAACATGAGTTTTGCTCAGGTGAAGTACGGATTCACTGATGTTTTACAGTCATGTGTAAATGCTTGCATGTGTTTGAGGCACATTTTGGTTTAAAAAAAATTGATTTATAATGAAGAAATAATACATTTAGAATAGGGTTGCGCAACATGGAAGAAGCCATATAAATTTGGGCGACGATAGAGATTTTAATACTATCGTTATGTATATCGCACATGTGTTAAACTCAAGGCCCGGGGGCCAGTTCTGGCCCGCTACATCATTTTATGTGGCCCTGGAAAAAAATGGGTTTCAATAAAATACTTGTTAGAATAATTGTTTCTAAATCATCACAAAAAACTTTGTGTTACATTGAGTTCTGTCAAGTAAGAAGACAAAAGCTGTCTTTGAAACCTACCAAGAAGAATGCTCGTAAAACTCCACTGTGTAAGGGGGAGAGCCACATGAAGGGTTTTTTGTTTTCTCTCATGTATGGTAATCAACAGAAAGATAATGTTCTAACCCAAGGACTTCAAAGCGGCGAGATGACGGGATCTGCCCAATTTCCAGACGAACTCTTTTTGAACTATTTTATGGACCTCTTTTTGAACAATTTTACGAACTCTTTTTGAAGTGACCTTTTCTGTAAATTGTTTACGACCTTTTCTGTGAACTTTTTGCGACCTTTGTCCTTTGGAAACAGCCGTGGCCATGTGGTCGGGGAGGGTCCAAAATAAAAGAAGGAGGCATACAATCTTTTGGCAGAGAGTGCTGGAGATTGTAGAAGGATACAATGTCCGGGCGACTCTCCTCAATATATTGAGTCCAAATTGAATTATGTCTCTGTTTAATTCGTTGCCTCTTGTCTTGTTTAATAGATGTCATCAGTGTTTGAACCTTTTTTTTTACTAAATGCATTCGTTCTTTCAATTTTGACAGGAAAAAAAGCATATTTTTAAATATCTGATCATGCCAATTATATTATTATATACTATATGCACGGCCCCGGGTGTGAATGTGCTTTTGCTAGTGATTATTTCTTCATGTATAGCTTGATTAATTTGTTGTACACCAACATGCTAATACCATTTATAAACATGCATTTAGATGCTAGATCTTGCTCCAGATCAAGCGTCTCGCCTGAGGGACTACTGCGCTTCCTCGGTCTACGTCAAGATTCTTCTGCTCAGAGGATACGGCTTTGACGCAACATCCTTCCCACGCATTTCTTTCAAGAAGAAGGTGAGAGGTTTGGAGCGTTTTGCTCTTTTCAGCATCGAAACAAAACAAAACAGTTGTGATTTGTTCCCATTTCTGCAGGCGGGCGACACTTCTGTCGGATGGGCTCTGGGTTACATGTTGAGTTTGAGCAATTTGCTGCCGTCAGAAAAAATTGGAACTTGGAGGGCATTGCCGCCGGGAGTTTGGCAGACCCTGATTGTATTTTCCGTATTGCCCTTGGGCGCCATCGTGGCCTTCGTCGGACTTGAGTGGAAGAGGAGAGGACGCGAGGACGCCGCCATTTAGTCCTGCTGTTGCACACAATTACTCCGTGATGGCGTCTTATGTGGATTTAAATGTGAATGTGAGGTTTGCGCCTCATGTTCTGTAGTTTTGCCCATTCCTTATACACAATGTCCCTGGTGGACTCCACTTAAAATTGAATGTGTTTTGAGAACATTAATGCAAGACTACTCAGGTTGAATAACATTACTCTGCATTTTTACCTCAGAAAAAAAATGAGTAATTTTTTTTTTTTTTTTTAGAAATGTAGAATTTGTGAATTCACATTCTGCTGCAGGGTTTGCCGATACAAGGTAAAGATAACCATGTGCGTACAATTCATAACATACACATTTATGCTCGGTCACCCTTTTACAGTGATGCCGCTTCAGAAAATTAATTGACAAAGTCAAGAAAACCACTCTTTGAGAAATTATTGGAGGAATTTGAACATAGTGAGTGGAAGTGTCAGCCTCACGCTGAGAAGCCAAAATCGATTACATCATGTATCACATTCCTGAAGAAACTTCAGCCTTTTTATTATTTGTTTTTATATTTTTTTTTTAAATGTGTGGCACTTGTTTTTTTGACAAATCATGTAAAGCTTGTTCCGTATGGACGGCCGAATGGGGAAAACATTTATGAGTATTAAAATCATTACTTAAATCTGTCACTGATTAGAATTAAATATGTGCATGTGTTAATAAGTGTGGCATTAATTTAATTTAAAATCATATTTATTATTTCACGATTAATAAATTAAAATAAATACATAGTGTTATTAATTAAATTATTACATACAAGATTAAAATATCATGTTTATTTAAAGCATGAAATAATTAAATCAATTGTTAAACGATAATTAAATTTGATTTTATATGAAATACATTGACACATTTAATAACACATTCATGTTTTAAATTACAATTGTAAATAATGAATGACACATTTAGGTAAATATTTAAAGATGTATTTATTTAATTTTGTCCCATGTGGCCCCCCATAGTTAAAGTACATTGATGTAAAGACTTTTACTGAAATGACAATGTACAGTATTCTTGTATGTACAATATAGTAATATTCAACATTACTCTCAAGGTCTATTGGTGTTACTTTTTTTATAAAACGTACCTATTCAAGTAGCAAGTGTGTAGAGTACTTTTTGTTTTTAATTATTGGCGAGGGGAAGTGTCGTACGCAACTGTTTCGACGCTCTCCTTCAGAATAAAGGCTATTGCTTTAACGTGTAGTCATTTTAATGCAGTAAATGATTAATAAATATTATATAGACGTGTACATGAACATATAAAATGCAATAGTAAATTTAAACTCGATTTATCATACCAATTGGATTAACTATAAATACAATCTCTCCGGGACAAACCCTCAATTTTGAAAATGTAGACCGGAAGTATTTCGCCGAAACCGGAAGTAATCCAAATTGTCAGTATGTGACTACATCCTCCCTCGCCCTTCTTTAATATTGCACATTTACACACAGTTAAACTAATTCCATCTTTAAAATACAAACTTTTTGTTAGCTAACTTACCGCGGAGATGTGCACCCAAACGAAGGCGGCCTCCCGCATGGTGAACATTCCGCAGGCAGACATCGATCCCTCCGGCGTGTTCAAGTATGTTCTCATCAGGGTCCACAGCAAGGAGGAGGGCGACGATACGGAAGTCGACATAGTCCGAGGATACGGCTGGGCCGAGTTCCACGGTGAGTACGATACAGAATACACAAGTTGCAGGCTGGGCACGTTTTGCTTTGAATCCAACCGGGAAACAATCGAATCATATAAAATCTGCGAGATCTAATCGGAAATTTGGGCATTTGCAGCATTTTTTTTATCAATCAAAGTTTATTTATATAGCCCTAAATCACAAGTGTCTCAAACGGCTGCACAAACCACAACAACATCCTCGGCTCAGATCCCACATCAGGGCAAGGAAAAACTCAACCCAGCCTTATGTGGGCTCTGTACCGAGGATGTTGTTGTGGCTTGTGCAGCCCTTTGAGACTTTTGTGATTTAGGGCTATATAAATAAACATTGATTGATTGATTGATTGATTGATTGAACCCAATGGGCTACAATGAGAAACCTTGGAGGGGACTGCAGATGTTTTGTCTACACTTCTGTTAAAATGTAATAATCACTTATTCTTCTGTTGTATGATACTTTACATTAGTTTTGGATGATACCACACATTTAGGTATCGATCCGATACCAAGTAGTTACAAGATCATACATTGGTCATAATTTAAGTTCTCATGTGTCCAGGGACGTATTTTTTGACTTTATGAATATAATATGCTTTTTTTTTTTTTTAAAGAAAAACATTTTGTGACGATACAAATATCGATGTAATCATAGTAGTATCAACTAGATACACTATTGTACTTGGTATCATTATAGTGGATGTCTGGTGTAGATCCACCCATGGCGTTTGTTAACATTGTGACGCGGGTGAGCTATTGTATCCTCCTACGGTGTGTAGCGAAGCATGTTTAGCTATTCCTCGTCCTGCAGTGATAATGCTACTTGTAAGAAACTTACTTTATTTGAAGAAGTAGCTAAAACACTGCAGACTGCGGATGGACATTAGCCGCTAACTAGCTAGCCACATCTTAAAGCACCTCTTCCTGAGGCTTTAGTTTTTAGGCCAAAATGCATCCATTCTCCCTTTTCTGTCTACACACTGTGTCTGCTTGTAAGTACTCCGTGTGTGTGCGCTGCCGAACATGCTCCTTTGCTCGTAAAACCTGCAATGTTATGACGTGTCGTCGACGCGACGTCATTCCTGTAAAAAAAAAAATATGGTGGAGACTGAGTGGTACTTTTCAAACAGAGTATAGTACCGTTTTTGATTCATTAGCACCGCGATACTATACTAGTACCGGTATACCGTACAACCCTAGTAGCCACACTTTTGGCGGTCTAAAAACACACCTGTGTGAAATGATTCTCATGCATCCTGTAATCACGTCAAATGATTTTTGCTCGTGTCTTTGCATGGCAGCGGATATCTATGAGAAGGTTTCAGAGGAGCTTGAAAAGGACGGACTCCTGGACTGTGAGTGTGTAGGAGGGGGCAGGATCAGACACGACGCCCAGGACAAGAAGATCCACGTTTACGGCTACTCCATAGTGAGTGTCCAGCTCAACACACACACACACTTAGGGATGATGTTTGATAAGAAATGATCGAGTTCGAGCCCATTATCGAATCCTCTTATCGAACCGATTCCTTATCGATTCTCTTATCGAATCCAGATAGGTTGTTGTATATGGAAAAAAACACAATATTTGGTTTAACAAAAGCTCACTTTTATTTTATAAGAAAAAATAAAAATAAAATAAATATTGACTGTTACCCCCCCTAAAAACTGTTGTCTGTTGTTACCCAAAGTATATTAAGTGGGATTTTTCAGAAAAACAAATATATACAGTAACACAAAAACAACCTGTCTCTGTGATCACTATAGGTGTATAAATAATAATATAGTGTTAAATAAAATCAGTCCCTTGGACACAAAACTGAAAATAATACAGCTCTCCAAAAAGTGCACTTCTGCTGCTATTGGAACATACTAACTACACACACTATGACACTAAGAACACCAAAGTCATCAATCAACAATTCTTCCCCCCTTACATGAGAGCGAAGCCTGGCAATAATTGCATATTGCCTGTTCTGCCCTCACTTTACGTGTTGAGGTTATACAGCTTGGCGGACAGCTAACAAACAATCCAAAGCAGATTAATCCATTTAGGCTCTTTATTGTTGTTGATCTTGCTTTGTCTTTTCCTATCTTTACTTTTGTCTTGCACTGGACTGTTTTTTTTTTTTTTAAACTGAAATACACACAATGACAAATGTATAAGCTATGTGATTCAATTAACATACTGAAATGTAATACACAATATGTAAATATTAGCTTCACACAAATATACAGTACTATCATCAAACAAATACTTCTGAGTGTTGAAACTATTTGGATGGTGGAAATATACGACTGGCAGCCATTTAAGTCCTCAAAACATCCATTGAAACACTGCACAAAAATCGTTTTTCAATAAACATCTTAGTATCAAACTTAAGCACTTTCCACCTTAATATTGAGTTAAATAAACAAGTTAAACAGTTTACTTACAGACTTATCTTTTCCAAGGCTTGTAAGATCTAACACAACTTGTCTACTTCTCAATTGTCTCAACCCGGAAGTGCCCAAACTAATGACGCGTAGTATTTTCATATCGCCACAAGGTGTCAGTAAGAGTCTACAATCAAATGGGCATAACATTGCAGGTCCCACAGGGCATTTCCTGTACGTGGGAAGGGATTCGTTCCCAGGGATTCGAATAAAGGACCAACTCTTTTTCTTTACTATAGTGGCCTCGATAACGGGAACCGGTTCTCAAAAAGGGATTTGAGTCCATGGAATCGGTTCTTTTCTTATCGAACAACCGGGAGAACCGATTTCGAACATCATCCCTACACGCACTCAAGTGTCAATAATATTATTACAAAGTTTGGAACATTTCTGTGGTGCTTTTCTTCACAGGGCTTTGGAAGAGCAAACCACGCCGTGACCACTGAGAAACTAAAAGTTCAGTATCCAGACTATGAGGTGACCTGGGATAATGAAGGGTACTGAAATAAAAAATATACTTGACACTTCTTCACGGAGTTTGAATTTAGCGATGTCATCATCAACCTTTTTATCATGATCTTTTTTAATACCACATTTGTGTCCTCATCACTTTTTAAAGGCCTACTGAAATGAAATGTTTGTATTTAAACGGGAATAGCAGATCCATTCTATGTGTCATACGTGATCATTTTGCGATATTGCCATATTTTTGCTGAAAGGATTTAGTATAGAACAACGTCGATAAAGTTCGCAACTTTTGGTCTCTGATAAAAAAAAACCTTGCCCCTACCGGAAGTAGCGTGACGTTGTCAGTTGTTCACTCCCTCATATTTTCCTATTGTTTTCAACGCAGCTAGAGCGATTCCGACGATTACCCCATTAATTTGAGCGAGGATGAAAGATTCGTGGACGAGGAACGTTAGAGTGACGGACTAGAATGCAGTGAAATACATATTTTTTTTCGCTCTGACCGTAACTTAGGTACAAGCTGGCTCATTGGATTCCACACTTTCTCCTTTTTCTATTGTGGATCACGGATTTGTATTTTAAACCACCTTGGATACTATATCCTCTTGAAAATGAGAGTCGAGAACGCAAAATGGACATTCAGTGCCTTTTATCTCCACGACAATACATCGGCGAAATGCTTTAGCTACGAGCTAACGTGATAGCATCGTGCTTTAACTGCATATAGAAACAAAAAAAATAAACCCCTGACTGGAAGGATAGATAGAAAATCAACAATACTATTAAACCGTGGACATGTAAATACACGGTTAATGCTTTCCAGGCTGGCGAAGGTTAACAATGCTGTGCTAACGACGCCATTGAAGCTAACTTAGCAACCGGACCGCACAGAGCTATGCTAAAAACATTAGCTCTCCACCTACGCCAGCCAGCCCTCATCTGCTCATCAACACCCGTGCTCACCTGCGTTCCAGCGATCGGCGGAAGGACGAAGGACTTCACCCGATGCGTTTGGCGGCCCGGAGACGTAGGAAGTCAAGGTGAAGTCGGCGGCTAGCGCGTCTGCTCTCCAACAAAGTCCTCCTGGTTGTGTTGCTGTAGTCCGCTGCTAATACACCGATCCCACCTACAACTGTCTTCTTTGCAGCTTTCATTGTTCATTAAACAAATTGCAAAAGATGTCCAGAATACTGTGGAATTATGAAATGAAAACAGAGCTTTTTGTATAGGATTCTACGGGGTACCATAACTTCCGTTATACTGACTTTGTCACGCGCATACGTCATCATACCGCGACGTTTAGCCGGATATTTCCCGGGAAATTTTAAATGTCACTTTATAAGTTAACCCGGCCGTATTGGCATGTGTTGCAATGTTAAGATTTCATCATTGATATATAAACTATCAGACTGCGTGGTCGGTAGTAGTGGCTTTCAGTAGGCCTTTAAGGGGACACATATTTGGGTCAGATACAGGCTGCTCTGAACAGGCCTGTTGTGCACATTGTACAGTGGTCAGGTGACCCTTCTGAAGAAGACTGCAGATGACAGTCCAAACATGTCAGGTAAAAATTCCATCTAATATACCCAAAATATGGTCTGATTACAACATTTGAAAAGTATTTAAAAAAAGGACTGTTGTGGTTTTAAATGTGCTTTAAAATTTTCATCCTTGGGGTGTTTTTGTTTGAGTAATGTCACAAACATGCTTTTAAGACACTTAAGATCTATTTTGATGTGTCTACAAAATTTCACGATTTGCCTCCTTGAAGTCCTGTTTGTCTCAAATAAAAAGTGATGCCTCTTTACTTGATGTTTAATTTCAAAGTCAACACCAAGATCTCATTGCACTGTGCACATGTAGTTAAAGGCTTACTGAAAGCCACTACTACCGACCACGCAGTCTGATAGTTTATATATCAATGATGAAATCTTAACATTGCAACACATGCCAATACGGCCGGGTTAACTTATAAAGTGACATTTAAAATTACCCGGGAAATATCCGGCTGAAACGTCGCGGTATGATGACGTATGCGCGTGACGTAGTCAGTTTAACGGAAGTTATGGTACCCCGTAGAATCCTATACAAAAAGCTCTGTTTTCATTTCATAATTCCACAGTATTCTGGACATCTTTTGCAATTTGTTTAATGAACAATGAAGGCTGCAAAGAAGACAGTTGTAGGTGGGATCGGTGTATTAGCAGCGGACTACAGCAACACAACCAGGAGGACTTTGTTGGAGAGCAGACGCGCTAGCCGGCGACCTCACCTTGACTTCCTACGTCTCCGGGCCGCCAAACGCATCGGGTGAAGTCCTTCGTCCTTCCGCCGATCGCTGGAACGCAGGTGAGGACGGGTGTTGATGAGCAGATGAAGGCTGGCTGGCGTAGGTGGAGAGCTAATGTTTTTAGCGTAGCTCTATGCGGTCCGGTTGCTAAGTAGGCTTCAATGGCGTCGTTAGCACAGCGTTGTTAACCTTCGCCAGCCTGGAAAGCATTAACCGTGTATTTACATGTCCACGGTTTAATAGTATTGTTGATTTTCTATCTATCCTTCCAGTCAGGGGTTTATTTTTTTTGTTTCTATATGCAGTTAAAGCACGATGCTATCACGTTAGCTCGTAGCTAAAGCGTTTCGCCGATGTATTGTCATGGAGATAAAAGGCACTGAATGTCCATTTCGCGTTCTCGACTCTCATTTTCAAGAGGATATAGTATCCGAGGTGGTTTAAAATACAAATCCGTGATCCACAATAGAAAAAGGAGAGAGTGTGGAATCCAATGAGCCAGCTTGTACCTAAGTTACGGTCAGAGCGAAAAAAAATATGTATTTCACTGCATTCTAGTCCGTCACTCTAACGTTCCTCGTCCACTAATCTTTCATCCTCGCTCAAATTAATGGGGTAATCGTCGCTTTCTCGGTCCGAATAGCTCTAGCTGCGTTGAAAACAATAGGAAAATATGAGGGAGTGAACAACTGACAACGTCACGCTACTTCCGGTAGGGGCAAGGTTTTTTTTTATCAGAGACCAAAAGTTGCGAACTTTATCGACGTTGTTCTATACTAAATCCTTTCAGCAAAAATATGGCAATATCGCAAAATGATCAAGTATGACACATAGAATGGATCTGCTATTCCCGTTTAAATAAAAAAAATCATTTCAGTAGGCCTTTAATGTTAGAATACAAGGAGTTACGTATTTGACGTGAAATATGTGTTGCAGTGTAGGCCAACCTCAGTATTCAGAGGCTGAAATGTAAATGAAATATTTGATGTAAAGTACGGGCCAAAAGTTTGGACACACCTTCTCATTTCAATGCATTTTCTTTATTTTCATGACTATTTACATTGTAGATTGTCACATCAAAACTAGGAATGAACACAGGTGGAGTTATGTACTTAACAAAAAAAAAGGTGTAATAACTAAAAACATGTTTTATATTCTAGTTTCTTCAAAATAGCCACCTTTTGCTCTGATTACTTTTTCGCACACTCTTGGCATTCTCTCGGTGAGCACAATTACCACATATGTCAGCAGCTAAATTTGGAGACTTTGCAACCTATTTTGAAATGATTCTATTATCATTGACATATCAAATAATATATTGCGATTAGAGATGTCCGATAATATCGGTCTGCCGATATTATCGGCCGATAAATGCGTTAAAATGTAATATCGGAAAATATTGGTATCGTTTTTTTTTATTATCAGTATCGTTTTTTATTTTATTTTATTTTTTTAATTAAATCCACATAAAAAACACAAGATACACTTACAATTAGTGCACCAACCCAAAAAACCTCCCTCCCCCATTTACACTCATTCACACTCATTCACACAAAAGGGTTGTTTCTTTCTGTTATTAATATTCTGGTTCCTACATTATATATCAATATATATCAATACAGTCTGCAAGGGATACAGTCCGTAAGCACACATGATTGTGCGTGCTGCTGGTCCACTAATAATCTAACCTTTAACAGTTAATTTTACAAATTTTCATTAATTACTAGTTTCTATGTAACTGTTTTTATATTGTTTTACTTTCTTTTTTATTCAAGAAAATGTTTTTAATTTATTTATCTTATTTTATTTGATTCATTTTTTTAAAAAGGACCTTATCTTCACCATACCTGGTTGTCCAAATTAGGCATAATAATGTGTTAATTCCACGACTGTATATATCGGTTGATATCGGTATCGGTTGATATCGGTATCGGTAATTAAAGAGTTGGACAATATCGGCATATCGGATATCGGCAAAAAGCCATTATCGGACATCCCTAATTGCGATGTATAATGTTATATATCGGCCATATCTCCCATCCCTCGTCATGAATTTTGTGAATTTGCCTCTAGTTAGTTGATTATGATTATGACAACATTGGAAAAATATGTTTCTGCAAATAGAAAAATAAACGAAATACAACTACAAAAACCCAAAACCAGTGAAGTTATCATGTTGTGTAAATGGTAAATAAAAACAGAATACAATGATTTGCAAATCCTTTTCAACTTATATTCAATTGAATAGACTGCAAAGACAAGATATTTAACGTTTAAACTGGAAAACGTTATTTTTTTGCAAATATTAGCTCATTTGGAATTTGATGCCTGAAACATGTTTCAAAAAAGCTGGCACAAGTGGCAAAAAAGACTGAGAAAGTTGAGGAATGCTCATCAAACACTTATTTAGAACATCCCACAGGTGAACAGGCTAATTGGGAACAGGTGGGTGCCATGATTAGGTCTAAAAGCAGCTTCATGAAATGCTCAGTCATTCACAAACAAGGATGGAGCGAGGGTCACCACTTTGTCAACAAATGTGTGAGCAAATTGTCGGAGCAGTTTAAGAACATTTCTCAACAAGCTATTGCAAGGAATTTAGGGATTTCACCATCTACGGTCCGTAATATCATTAAAAGGTTCAGAGAATCTGGAGAAAACCAACATTGAATGCCCGTGACCTTCGATCCCTCAGGCGGTACTGCATCAAAAAGCAACATCAGTGTGTAAAGGATATCACCACATGGGCTCAGGAACACTTCAGAAAACCACTGTCAGTAACTACAGTTGGTCGCTACATCCGTAAGTGCAAGTTAAAACTCTACAATGCAAAGCCAAAGCCATTTATCAACAACACCCAGAAACGCCGCCGGCTTTGCTGGACCCGACCGAGCTCATCTAAGATGGACTGATGCAAAGTGGAAAATTGTTGTTAAAAGGAAAGGCCATGTAACACAGTGGTAAAAATGCCCCTGTGACAACTTTTTTGCAATGTGTTCAGGATTATTTGCACACAAAAAAAAGAAGTTTACCAGTTGGAACATGAAATATCTTGTCTTTGCAGTCTATTCAATTGAATATAAGTTGAAAAGGATTCGCAAATCATTGTATTCTGTTTTTATTTACCATTTACACAACGTGCCAACTTCACTGGTTTTGGGTTTTGTAGATGGCTGAGAATGTAATCCGACAAGCTGGTACACTTTGACAGCCATTTAGGACCTGGAACTGGCAGGAATGACACGAAAAGACGCTTGGTACACCCCCCCGGACCCCACCCACCCTGTTTCTTCGCCAGGATTATGAGTAATTTTTTACCTAAATGGGAATATATGAACATCCCAGCAGTCGGCATCCTGATGACAGCAGACCTCATACAGTAAGTGATGTTTTATTTTGTTTGGTGGCTCTCAATAAGTCTGCACTTTTGTATGTTATGTGAAATCATGTGAAACAAGACACATTTGCCTGATAACAAAATGTGAAACCCATAGATGCCTCTGGGTCACATGGCTGCAACCCCGCAATACATAACCTGGTTTCCATCCATCCATCCATCTTCTTCCGCTTATCTGAGGTCGGGTCGCGGGGGCAGCAGCCTAAGCAGGGAAGCCCAGACTTTCCTCTCCCCAGCTACTTCGTCCAGCTCCTCCCGGGGAATCCCGAGGCGTTCCCAGGCCAGCCGGGAGACATAGTCTTCCCAACGTGTCCTGGGTCTTCCCCGTGGCCTCCTACCGGTTGGACGTGCCCTAAACACCTCCCGAAGGAGGCGTTCGGGTGGCACCCTGACCAGATGCCCGAACCACCTCATCTGGCTCCTCTCCATGTGGAGGAGCAGTGGCTTTACTTTGAGCTCCCCCTGGATGGCAGAGCTCCTCACCCTATCTCTAAGGGAGAGCCCCGCCACCCGGCGGAGGAAACTCATTTCGGCCGCTTGTACCCGTGATCTTGTCCTTTCGGTCATAACCCAAAGCTCATGACCATAGGTGAGGATGAGAACGTAGATCGACCGGTAAATTTAGAGCTTTGCCTTCCGGCTCAGCTCCTTCTTCACCACAACGGATCGATACAGCGTCCGCATTACTGAAGACGCCGCACCGATCCGCCTGTCGATCTCACAATCCACTTTTCCCTCACTCGTGAACAAGACTCCGAGGTACTTGAACTCCTCCACTTGGGGCAGGGTCTCCTCCCCAACCCGGAGATGGCACCCCACCCTTTTCCGGGCGGGAACCATGGACTCGGACTTGGAGGTGCTGATTCCCATCCCAGTCGCTTCACACTCAGCTGCGAACCGATCCAATGAGAGCTGAAGATCCTGGCCAGATGAAGCCATCAGGACCACATCATCTGCAAAAAGCAGAGACCTAATCCTGCAGCCACCAAACCGGATCCCCTCAACGCCTTGACTGCGCCTAGAAATTCTGTCCATAAAAGTTCTGAACAGAATTGGCGACAAAGGGCAGCCTTGGCGGAGTCCAACCCTCACTGGAAACGTGTCCGACAATGCGGACCAAGCTCTGGCACTGATCATACAGGGAGCAGACCGCCACAATCAGACAGTCCGATACCCCATACTATCTGAGCACTCCCCACAGGACTTACCAGAGTACACGGTGGAATGCCTTCTCCAAGTCCACAAAGCACATGTAGACTGGTTGGGCAAACTCCCATGCACCCTCAAGGACCCTGCCGAGAGTATAGAGCTGGTCCACAGTTCCACGACCAGAACGAAAACCACACTGTTCCTCCTGAATCCGAGGTTCGACTATCCGGCGTAGCCTCCTCTCCAGCACACCTGAATAGACCTTACCGGGAAGCCATCAGGACAACATCAGCTTTTATACTAATAATAAACTATTTGCTTGCCTAACAGAATTGCTATTGCGACATCCAGTGGACACATTTAGAACAGCAGTTTCTTTCATTTAAAAATGCAGCTCAATTTTACACATAGCAAACTCATCTTGCACGCCGGATTGAACCTGGACCGCATGTTTGACATCCCTGGTCGATTTCCTCTAAGTGGTGCACTTCCATAAACAACCGAGTCATCGGTTGTTTCTTTGCAGAGTCCATACAATTTAATAATAAACTTTAGTTTTTCAAATCAACTTATAAGGCCTCTCTTTAAAGGACACCTGTGAGTATTGTAATCTGCATTGAACACTTCCTCGTGGTCTAGATATGTATTGTTGTTAATTTTGCTCCTGCAGTCACATTTCTAACCTGAGTCAGTCTTGTTTGCGAAGGCCTTCCCTTTAGATTGCAAGTGACACCTGCTGTTTTTAAGGACCTTCTGCCAAAAATCAAGGATCCAGTGGCGTGCGGTGAGGTTAATGTCTGGTGAGGCACTGCATCATCACAGTCAGATTTACAAACATATGAACCCTAAATAGTATCTTATTCACCATGTGATTGGCAGCAGTTAACGGGTTATGTTTAAAAGCTCATACCAGCATTCTTTACACAACTGTAGCACACAAAAAAGCACATTTAATAAAAAAAACATTATTATGGTCTTACCTTTCTTGCTGGACATCCACACAGCCAGCCTTTGCGTGTGTACCATGCCGTTTGAAAAGAACGGGTCTTCTGTCCCGAAGTCAAAAGCAAACCTTTTAGCTCCGGCGTTGGTCTACCTTAAATTATTACCTCCTGCTTTGATTGAAAGTCCAGTTTAGAAAACTGTTTTATTTTACATATGTAATCCTCCATGTTTTTAATAAAAGTTCAGGCGAGAGGAAATAAACAATCGCTGCACTAATTGACTTGCAAACTTTTTTTTTTTTTTCTTCTGCGGCCGAGGAATGATCTCTGGGATCAGGAGGCCGGATTACTGCGAGCCTCAACCAGTACGTCTTTTGCAGAAGATTTATGAATGCTCAGCACAAGAAATACGTTACACACATACAGTTTTTGACAAAATACACTGTACATTATACACCTCAGCTAACTAAACTATGTCATAGTTTAGTTAGCTGATATAATTCATATAGCAATACAGTCTCACTGCACAGCAGCTCAGCAGTTAGCCGAGTCATTGTGCACAATCCATGTTGAGGCACAAATCAGTGACGTGCCTCATCTGGCTGCTGATCACCGCACCGTCTCTTCTCAGTATTTGAACGGCAAATGTGAAAATAAAAATAAAAATAATCTAAAACTGGTGAAGTTAAATGGAAAATAACTTTAGTATAATCACTGGATACATATAACAATTTAATACACATTTTTTTCTTTTTACATTTTTTTTCTTTCCATGATGGCAGGTGAGGCCCCGCCTCCCATGCCTCTAGTGACTGCACGCCACCGCAAAGATCATCTCTATGATAGCACTCTCGTGTTTTTTTAAGAATCTGCTGCAAAAATGTAGGTCTGTCTCAAGTGTTTAAACCAGGGGTCGGCAACCCAAAATGTTGAAAGAGCCATATTGGACCAAAAATACAAAAACAAATCTGGCTGGAGCCGCAAAAAATTAAAAGCCATATTACATGTGTCATGAGATATACATTTAATTAAGAGGACTTAAAGGAAACTAAATGACCTCAAATATACCTACAAATGAGGCATAATGATGCAATATGTACATATCGCTAGCCTAAATAGCATGTTAGCATCGATTAGCTTGCAGTCATGCAGTGACCAAATATGTCTGACTAGCACTCCACACAAGTCAATAACATCAACAAAACTCACATTTGTGCAGTCATGCACAACGCTAAAAGTTGTGGTGGACAAAATGAGACAGAAAAAGAAGTGGCATAAAACACGTCCTAGAAAGTCGGAGAAAGTTATACATGTAAACAAACTACGGTGAGTTCAGGGACCGCCAAAATTAGTAGGACAAAACGGCGCTCGCCAAATACTCGAATCAGTGAAGCATGTTTAATACAAACAGTGTGATTTATAACAATTAGGGAGGTTTGTGTAATGTTTGTAATCCTACAGAAACCATACTAAAACAAAAAAATAGATTTTTTTCCCCTCATCTTTTTCCATTCTTCATACATTTTTGAAAAATCTCCAGAGAGCCACTAGGGCGGCGCTAAAGAGCCGCATGCGGCTCTAGAGCCGCGGGTTGCCGACCCCCGGTTTAAACTGAACATTTATGACCTGAACTTCATTTATAAGTCAGAAAAGAGGAAAATTACAATAGGTCCCATTAAATGAATTGTATTTTTTCCCCAACATCAACTGTGAAAAATTGCCATGCGTCACGTTAACATCAAAGGAGCAATGTAAACAAGAGATTATAAATGCACTTGAAATATTTCCATGCCTTGATTGTTCCTGTCTCTTTCGCAATAAGTGTAGAGGTGTGACGGAACGCTCGCTTTATGGTGGTTTGTTGCAGTTGCATGCTGGGAAAACTTAAAGTCCAGCTGTTAGGAAAGAGAAGTCGGAAGTTGACCGCAGCTTTGTGATCAGAGGCACTAAGATGTGGATTGGACCAAGCAGGACTTCTGCCTTCATCTTGGCCTTGATTCTGCATTTGGGTAAGAACCGTTCAGTCCAACTCTATGAAGAAAAAAAAAGTGTGTATTACTGTTGTTTTTAATTGGTTCAACATGGAAAAACTGTGGATTGCAGGAAACTTGTTCTGGATTAGAGTCTAGATCATGATCCAAAGCATACCACATCTTATGTCATTTAAAAGTGACTGCAGCAGACAAGATTAACGATCACATGCATACACTGCAAATGGTTTGCTACTTGACAAGATTTAAACGTTTATTTATAGAAATGTACATAGTTTTAAAAGCTATTTGCTTACTTTTAGTCATTTCGGACTATAAGGCGTACTTAAAGTCCTTTCATTTTCTCAAAATCGACAGTGCGCCTTATAGCCAAATGTACGGAATAATTCTGGTTGTGCTTACCGACCTCAGAGCAATTTTATTTGGTACAGGTAACCATACGTGTGACCAGTAGATGGCAGTCACACATAAGAGCTACGTGTAGACTGCAATGTGACGGCAGTAAACAACACCAAAACTTGAAATGTTCCATTGAGAATAAAGAACATTACACACGGCGCTCAAAAATCTGTCAAAATGTTTTAGTAGGACTTTGGTAAGCTATGAAGCCGCACTGATTGATGGATTGTCGGCGCATTACGGCTACCGGAGTATACAAGTATTATTATGGCGTGTGTATTGAGAAAAAGCGCTATATAAATGTAATACACTTCACTTCACTTCACTTATTAGCAGAAATATTATCTGCCGCTTTGTTTCGCAATATTATGCAAAAAAAAAAGCAACTTTTCTTACCTTCTGGTACCTGCTGATGTGTATTTGAGATCTGGATAAGTCCTGAAATTTTGCGCGCGTCCGCCTTTTGTAGTCCGTGCCGACACTGAAGTCAATAAGCTTCTTCTTTGTCTCTATCTTCTTGTTATGGGACATTCATCCTCCACTGTTGCCATTTCTAATATAAAGTAGTGTAAAGTTCTTACTTATATCTGTCAGTAAACTCACCATGAAAGCACTAAAACATACCGGTGTAGTGAGTTTACATTATTCACCCAAGGAACTTTAGTTATTAGAGAGTTCCGGTCGGACGGTTTTTCACGGGTCACATTTCGGGCGTTGTTGTTGCACTAGTGAGCCACGGATGAGGAGATGCTGCTCCGTTATTGATTGAAGTAAAGTCTGAATGTCATTAAAACAGTTAGCGCCATCTTTTGACACTTCTTCCACTCCCGTCCTTGCACGCTACACAAATAGAAGACGCTCTCAAAGGTGAGCCACGTAAATAAGACCCGCCCACAAAACGGGGCATCCTGAAGCGACTGTCAGAAAGCGACTTGAAGATGATGTGTAAAACATCATCTATGCAACATTTTGAGCAAAGAACCACCATTTCATGTTGTGTAGACCACAAGGAAATGTTTTACATTATAAAAAAAAATCATAATATGACCCCTTTAATGCACCTCATAATTTTGTGCGCCTTTTGCATGAAAATAGACCTGAATAGACCCGCTCATCGGCAGTGCGCCTTATAATCCGGTGCGCCCTATGTTCCGGAAAATACGGTAATCTTAATTTTAACATGATAAAATGGTGTCTATTCTCGTTTAAAAATGTTAAAACTGATTAAAAAAAATACATTTAATAAGATATTTTGGTGTTCCCCACATAGAATGATAGATAGATGTGCCAGAGTCTTAAATACAACATAAAAACGTTCAAATGTATCAGGAATTCATTAACACTGAAGGCAGCTCAAACTTATTTTAATGCAATGATTATGTCTCGTTTTTATTATTGTATAACATGATGGTCGCAGGCAAGCAAAATGACACTGAGGCCATTGGCAACTTTGCACAAACAATCCCTCAAAATCCTTGACCGAAAACCACAACACCACCATCATTGTTTAGTTCTCCAAAAATATAGATTGTTAAATTTAGCTAACATTCAAAGATTAGCATCAATACGAATGGCCCATCGAATCTTAATAACACTGCACCAGCGCCACTTAAGCACTTTGTCCAGTTTACATCTGCTGTGACAACTAGAAACACACGAGCCTCCACCAGGGGGCAGTGTAGCATACCCAGATGTAAAACCTCTTTTGCACAATCAGCCTTTTCATATAAAGCCATAAAGGAATGGAACGACCTCACAACAAACTTGAAAAGTCTTAACAGATGACTCTTCATTCACAATTGAAGTTAAAAAAGTGGCTTTGGAGCAATCAAAGCTGCTCACACATCAACCTAATGTGTATTATATTTATCCATGAGAGGATTTTTATTGTAAATTGTGAGGTGTGTGTGTTAAAATCATGTTTTTTTTTACAAATGATGACAGATGTGAACAAAAGCATGTATTGTCTTTGTGTGATGATGTAAATGAGGTGTGGTTGTATTGTATATTAAGTATGTGTCCATGAAAGGGCATTTTATGACTTTTTTCTTAATACTTGTGTATGTTTTTATTGTCATAATTTTATCGCATGATTTTTGTATCCCTTTAATTTAGGTAGCCAGGGACTGCAGATGGAAATGAGCTATTTAGCTATAATCTGGTACAGAACATATCTGTCTTTGAGCTTAATGTTTCTGTACATTGTCCCTTCAAATAAAGACTAAACTACTACTAGAAAACTTGTTTAAAGATTCTACAACAAGGATGCTTAATTTAAGAACGGTATGTTAAATAATTCTTGTTTTTTGAATAAAATACTTCTCGCTTAAAAGTCATGCTAATTTCTACACATTAATTTAGGATGCCTTGTCAAGTAAAATGCAGCTAGTTAATTTCACTACTTTTTAGTATTTTTTGCTAAAATCAAATTTGTATATCTTATATTTTGACAGCTCTTCTTTGCAGTGTAGATGTGTATTCTCTGCGCTTCACCTTTTGAACGCAACACGATTAAATTGTTTTCTGTAGTCAAGTCAGTGACTTGATCTCACATCGATAGAAAATTCAGACATTTACTGAAGAAACAGCGACAAGTTTGAATTGGAATACAATTATATTGTAGTTCCAGGTAAAACTAAAAAAAATAGAGTATAGTGCAGAGTGTTGTTTATTCCAGCAATTAGGTGAAATTAATGTATGACCTCTGCTCATAACATGCAACTCAAGATATTTCAACCCTTCTTTTGAAATCCTTTTGATGATTACGGTTTAGAGCAGGGGTCACCAACCTTTTTGAAAGCAAGAGCTACTTCTTGGGTACTGATTAATGCGAAGGGCTACCAGTTTGATACACACTTAAATACATTGCCAGAAATAGCCAATTTGCTCAATTTACCTTTAACTCTATGTTATTATTAATAATTAATGATATTTATCTTTGTGGAAACACTGATCATCTTAATAATTTCTCACATTAAATATATATGGAAACAGATAAATATCAATATGCAACACTTTATTTTTATATTTTCTCTAAGTGCACATTTTTCAAATTGAACATTTTCAAATGATCACTTCTAAGACAGTCTTGTGAAATCACAATATCCCATTTTAACTAGCTAGCCAATAACATTTTTTAACAAATCATGAATTACTTTGCACCATGTTTGTACAAATAATAACTCATGTAAAATACAAAAGTCAACTCTCAAACTTTTAAATAAATCATGTCACAATTTGAACTGGACACCAAATCTGTTATCTGTTTCTTTGTCAGTTAGTGGGAAGCCTGGCATTGCATAGGTATATGTGTTTAAAAATCCTAAAATCATTTTTAAGGTTGTATTTGTTTCTCTAAAATTGTCTTTCTGAAAGTTATAAGAAGCAAAGTAAAAAAATAAATGAATTTATTTAAACAAGTGAAGACCAAGTCTTTAAAATATTTTCTTGGATTTTCAAATTCTATTTGAGTTTTGTCTCTCTTAGAATTAAAAATGTTGAGGAAAGCGAGACCAGCTTGCTAGTAAATAAATAAAATAAAAAAATAGAGGCAGCTCACTGGTAAGTGCTGCTATTTGAGCTATTTTTAGAACAGGCCAGCGGGCTACTCATCTGGTCCAAACGGGCTACCTGGTGCCCGCGGGCACCGCGTTGGTGACCCCTGGTTTAGAGCTTATAAAAAACCTTTAAATTTAAAATCTCAGAAAACTGGGTTTTCAAAAACTCTAAGCCTAAATCATCTAAATTATATGAAATAAAGGCTTGACATATCTCACTTTGCATGTAATGAGTTTATATCACATATTATTTTCACATTTTAAGTTGCAATGCTGAAATGAATGGACCTTGGTAAGATATAAAACACAATACTGAGTTTCACCTCTATACGTATGTTACAATGTATTCTGCATATAATTGCTTTAAGGTAAAAGCTGAAAAGACGACATATTTATGTACATAACGGTACTGTATGAGATTGTCTGATTGGTACAGTACGTAGACCTTTGGATGTACAGTTGGCTTCTTTTTCCCGGCATCAACCTGATGACTTTCCCGCTGGCCTTTGATCCTGCTGGGGTGAAAAAAAATGCTATAAGTTCTCCGACAGTTATAAAATCTGATAGGAGATCTGATGTAGACATGCTGACAACTCATTATGCAGTCATGTAACAGCAATGAATCTTATCTTAAAATCTAAAGTCATTTCTCGGGGGAAACAGAAAAGGTGGTTTTCCATTGAAACATGAACATATTGATGTTATTAATCAGTTAGACTGTTTGACTTTAGCCAAATCATTCAAAGTTGATATGGAGCATAAGTTGATGGTTGTTTGTTCTTGTCTTATAACACAGCTGCATGTCATCCATGTTTGAGCCCTGAAAGGAGATGTGACTTTGTGTGTGACTGTTCTGACTGTGACGATGAGCAGGATTGTGGTATGTACTAAAATCTCACCTTTTTTCAATTCAATTCATGACAACAAATACTATATACCACTCTTGTTCTAAAACTTAGCAGAGTTCCAATAAAACAATGCTTATCAATAACAATGATCCTCCTTAGCTTACTCTCAGGGTCAACTTTGAATTAGAAAGCTACTAGGGTTGTCCCGATACCAATATTTTGGTACCGGTACCAAAATGTAGTTCGATACTTTTCGGTACTTTTCACAAAAATTGGCATAATTGGCTTTTTTTTAACAAAAAATCTTAGGGTACATTAAAGGCCTACTGAAATGAATTTGTTTTATTTAAACGGGGATAGCAGATCCATTCTATGTGTCATACTTGATCATTTCGCGATATTGCCATATTTTTGCTGAAAGGATTTAGTAGAGAAAATCGACGATAAAGTTCGCAACTTTTGCTCGCTGATAAAAAAAAGCCTCGCCTGTACCGGAAGTAGCGTGACGTCACAGGAGCTAGTATTCCTCACAATTCCCCGTTGTTTACAATGGAGCGAGAGAGATTCGGAGCGACAAAGCAACGATTACCCCATTAATTTGAGCGAGGATGAAAGATTCGTAGATGAGGAACGTTACAGTGAAGGACTGGAGAGGCAGTGATGGACGTATCTTTTTTCGCTCTGACCGTAACTTAGGTACAAGCTGGCTCATTGGATTCCACACTCTCTCCTTTTTCTATTGTGGATCACGGATTTGTATTTTAAACCACCTCGGATACTATATCCTCTTGAAAATGAGAGTCGAGCACGCGAAATGGACATTTAAAGTGACTTTTATCTCCACGACAATACATCGGTGACACACTTAGCTACTGAGCTAACATGATAGCATCGTTCTCAAATGAAGATAGAAACAAAATAAATAAACCCCTGACTGGAAGGATAGACAGAAGATCAACAATACTATTAAACCATGGACATGTAACTACACGGTTAAAAATTCTCAGCCTGGTAAGGCTTAACAATGCTGTTGCTAACGACGCTAAGGCTAATTTAGCAACTTAGCAACCGGACCTCACAGAACTATGATAAAAACATTAGCGCTCCACCTACCCCAGCCAGCCCTCATCTTCCCATCAACAGCCGTGCTCACCTGCGTTCCAGCGATCGACGGCGCGACGAAGGACTTCATCCGTGGGTTTGGCGGCAAGCATCGGCTAGGCGTAGTAAGTAGTCCTTGTTGTGTTGCTGTAAGTATTGTACTTAGCCGCTAATACACCGATCGATCCCACCTACAACGTTCTTCTTTGCAGCCTCCATTGTTCATTAAACAAATTGCAAAAGATTCACCAACACAGATGTCCAGAATACTGTGGAATTTTGTCGAAGAAAACAAGAGGTTTTTATATCGGGTCAGATGGGGTACAACCACTTCCGTGGATTTTGTGACGTCACGCGCATAAGTCATATCCAAAGGAGTTTTTCAACCGGAAGTGTGGCGGGAATTTTAAAATGTCACTTTATAAGTTCACCCGGCCGTATTGGCATGTGTTGCAATGTTAAGATTTCATCATTGATATATAAACTATCAGACTGCGTGGTCGCTAGTAGTGGCTTTCAGTAGGCCTTTAAACATATGTTCGTTATTGCAATTTAGTCCTTAAATAAAATAGTGAACATACTAGACAACTTGTCTTTTAGTAGTAAGTAAACAAACAAAGACTCCTAATTAGTCTGCTGACGTATGCAGTAACATATTGTGTCATTTATACACCTATTATTTTGTCAACATTATAAAGGACAAGCTGTAAAAAATTATTATAAATCTACTTGTTAAAATGTAATAATCACTTATTATTCTGTTGTTTGATACTTTACATTAGTTTAGGATGATACCACAAATTTGGGTATCGATTCGATACCAAGTAGTTACAGTATCATACATTGGTCATAATTGAAGTTCTCATGTGTTCAGGCACGTATTTCCTGAGTTTATAAAATATGAATTAAAAAGAAAAAAGGAAAAAAGATTTTGTGACTATAAAAAATATCGATGTAATCATAGCAGTATCGACTACATACACTCTTGTACTTGATATCATTACAGTGGATGTCAGGTGTAGATCCACCCGTGGCATTTGTTTACATTCAGGAATAACCTCTCCACACAGGAGAGGGGGGCAGAGCAGGAAAGAGACGGCAGATCAACTGGTCTAAAAGGGGGGTCTATTTCAAGGCTAGCGTATACAAATGAGTTTTAAGATGGGACTTAAATGCTTCTACTGAGGTAGCATCTCTAACTGTTATTGGTAGAACATTCCAGAGTACTGGAGCCCCAATAGAAAACGCTCTATAGCCCGCAGACTTTTTTGGGGGCTCTGGGAATCACTAATCACTTCGAACACAGATTTCTTGCCGGGACATATGGTACAATACAGTCAGCAAGATAGGATGGAGCTAGACCGTGTAGTATTCTATACGTAAGTAGTAAAACCTTAAAGTCGCATCGTAAGTGCACAGGAAGCCAGTCCAGGTGAGCCAGTATAGGTATATATATGATCAAACTTTCTTGTTCTTGTCAAAAGTCTAGCAGCACTTATATAGAACATTTACAACACAAAGATCTACAGAGGCAGAAAACAAGTACAAAACGTAAAAGAAAAATCTAACTAGCATACTACGAACACGTAGGAAAGACTATTACAGTCAATAATTAGACAGGAACAAAAACAATATGAGAGCAACATGGGGCATCCTAAATAGCATTATTAAAAATGGTGCTAAGAAAGATTACCCTAAATACTTCTCAAACGGAAATGTAAAAAAATGACAGTATTGATTGATTGATTGAGACTTTTATTAGTAGGTTGCACAGTGAAGTACATATTCCGTACAATTGACCACTAAATGGTAACACCCGAATAAGTTTTTCAACTTGTTTAAGTCGGGGTCCACTTAAATTGATTCATGATACAGATATATACTATCAGATATATACTATCATCATAATACAGTCATCACACAAGATAATCACATTTAATTATTTACATTATTTACAATCAGGGGTGTGTGTGGGGGGGGGGGGTAGGATATGGACAGCAAGTAGTAGAGAGAGAGAGAGAGAGAGAGAGAGAGAGAGAGAGAGAGAGAGAGAGAGAGAGAGAGAGAGAGAGAGATCAGAAGGCATAAGAAAAAGAAAAAGTATCTGCATTTGATTGTTTACATTTGATTATTAGCAATCCGGGGAGGGTGTTAGTTTAGGGTTGTAGCTGCCTGGAGGTGAACTTTTATTGCGGTTTTGAAGGAGGATAGAGATGCCCTTTCTTTTATACCTGTTGGGAGCGCATTCCACATTGTTGTGGCATAGAAAGAGACCTTTGTTAGTTCAGAATCTGGGTTTAACGTGGTTAGTGGAGCTCCCCCTGGTGTTGTGGTTATGGCGGTCATTTACGTCAAGGAAGTAGTTTGACAGTATACAATTTGATTGATCATTTGTTTTGAAATCATAAGTCATAAAGATATTTAAGTACAGTATTCATCTATATTTTAACAAAACATATTTTTGGAATACATGATAATTAGAGATGTCCAATAATATCGACCTGCCGATATTATCAGCCGATAAATGCTTTAAAATGTAATATTGTAAATTATCGGTATCGTTTTTTTTTTTATTATCGGTATCGGGTTTTTTTTATTTTATTTTTTTTATTTGTTTTTTTAAATCAACATAAAAAACACAAGACACACTTACAATTAGTGCACCAACCCAAAAAACCTCCCTCCCCCATTTATACTCATTCACACAAAAGGGTTGTTTCTTTCTGTTATTAATATTCTGCTTCCTACATTATATATCAATATATATCAATACAGTCTGCAAGGGATACAGTCCGTAAGCACACATGATCGTGCATGCTGCTGGTCCACTAATAATACTAACCTTTAACACTTAATTTTACTCATTTTCATTAATTACTAGTTTCTATGTAACTGTTTTTATATTGTTGTACTTTCTTTTTTATTCAAGACATTTTTTTTAATGTATTTATCTTATTTTATTTTATACATTTTTTTAAAAAGTACCTTATCTTCACCATACCTGGTTGTCCAAATTAGGCATAATAATGTGTTTATTCTACGACTGTATATATCGGTATCGGTAATTAAGAGTCGGACAATATCGGAATATTGGATATCGGCAAAAAAGCCATTATCGGACATCCCTAATGATAATATAATATTTTGATTTTGATAATATGGAATTGTAAAGGTTATGCAATTGCATGCAGTACATGATTTTTAATGTCAGAAGGGAAAGAACAACTATATTCAGTAAGAAAAGATTACGCCTTTTATTAACGCATATTATTTCCAGGCTTTCGCGGGCCACATAAAATAATGTGGCGGGCCAGATTTGGCCCCCCGGGCCTTGAGTTTGACACCTGTGCAATAGATAGTAAACAGTGTGCAACAGCAGTGTAACCAGAGTAGTAATCCAAGTTGTTATTTTTGTACCCCTCTCAAGGATATGGAAAGGGGTTTGCATGTGACTTTGATGCTGGATTGTGCGGCTGGACGGACCAGTCCTTGAATGCAGCATACAAGTGGGAGAGGCGGCAGAGAGGCGACACGATGCCTGACAGCGGGCCGTCTTCGGACTTCACCACCGGGACGGCCACAGGTATGACCTGCAACAACGTCAAGATTCTGAAGATTAAAAAAAACTGCCGCAAGATGCGGCTAACATTGCAGCTAATTGGAGTTACCTATGTCGCCTTCAAAGCCCTCTAAAACAACTTCAAAACCCTCCATCAACATTGTATTTACACGCTGCAAATATATATATATATATATATATATATATATATATATATATATATATATATATATATATATATATATATATATATATATAATGTAGTAACAGACACTTTCATAACAATATGTAATATGTACAATATACACACTGCAAGTATATATATATATAATGTAGTAACAGACACCTTCATAACAATATGTAATATGTACAATATACACACTGCAAGTATATATATAATGTAGTAACAGACACCTTCATAACAATATGTAATATGTACAATATACACACTGCAAGTATATATATAATGTAGTAACAGACACCTTCATAACAATATGTAATATGTACAATATACACACTGCAAGTATATATATAATGTAGTAACAGACACCTTCATAAAAATATGTAATATGTACAATATACACACTGCAAGTATATATATAATGTAGTAACAGACACCTTCATAACAATATGTAATATGTACAATATACACACTGCATGTATATATATAATGTAGTAACAGACACCTTCATAACTATATGTAATATGTACAATATACACACTGCAAATATATATATAATGTAGTAACAGACACCTTCATAACAATATGTAATATGTACAATATACACTCTGCAAGTATATATATAATGTAGTAACAGACACCTTCATAACAATATGTAATATGTACAATATACACACTGCAAGTATATATATAATGTAGTAACAGACACCTTCATAACAATATGTAATATGTACAATATACACACTGCAAGTATATATATAATGTAGTAACAGACACCTTCATAACAATATGTAATATGTACAATATACACACTGCAAGTATATATATAATGTAGTAACAGACACCTTCATACCAATATGTGATATGTACAATATACACACTGCAAGTATATATATAATGTAATAACAGACACCTACATAACAATATGTGATATGTACAATATACACGCTGCCAGTATATATAAAATGTAGTAACAGACACCTTCATAACTATATGTTATATGTACAATATACACACTGCAAGTATATATATAATGTAGTAACAGACACCTTCATAACAATATGTAATATGTACAATATACACGCTGCAAGTATATATATAATGTAGTAACAGACACCTTCATAACAATATGTAATATGTACAATATACACACTGCAAGTATATATATAATGTAGTAACAGACACCTTCATAACAATATGTAATATGTACAATATACACACTGCAAGTATATATATAATGTAGTAAGAGACACATTCATAACAATATGTAATATGTACAATATACACACTGCCAGTATATATATAATGTAGTAACAGACACCTTCATAACAATATGTAATATGTACAATATACACTCTGCAAGTATATATATAATGTAGTAACAGACACCTTCATAACAATATGTAATATGTACAATATACACACTGCAAGTATATATATAATGTAGTAACAGACACCTTCATAACAATATGTAATATGTACAATATACACACTGCAAGTATATATATAATGTAGTAACAGACACCTTCATAACAATATGTAATATGTACAATATACACACTGCAAGTATATATATAATGTAGTAACAGACACCTTCATACCAATATGTGATATGTACAATATACACACTGCAAGTATATATATAATGTAATAACAGACACCTACATAACAATATGTGATATGTACAATATACACGCTGCCAGTATATATAAAATGTAGTAACAGACACCTTCATAACTATATCTTATATGTACAATATACACACTGCAAGTATATATATAATGTAGTAACAGACACCTTCATAACAATATGTAATATGTACAATATACACGCTGCAAGTATATATATAATGTAGTAACAGACACCTTCATAACAATATGTAATATGTACAATATACACACTGCAAGTATATATATAATGTAGTAACAGACACCTTCATAACAATATGTAATATGTACAATATACACACTGCAAGTATATATATAATGTAGTAACAGACACCTTCATAACAATATGTAATATGTACAATATACACACTGCAAGTATATATATAATGTAGTAAGAGACACATTCATAACAATATGTAATATGTACAATATACACACTGCCAGTATATATATAATGTAGTAACAGACACCTTCATAACAATATGTAATATGTACAATATACACACTGCAAGTATATATATAATGTAGTAACAGACACCTTCATAAGAATATGTAATATGTACAATATACACACTGCATGTATATATATAATGTAGTAAGAGACACATTCATAACAATATGTAATATGTACAATATACACACTGCCAGTATATATATAATGTAGTAACAGACACCTTCATAACTATATGTAATATGTACAATATACACACTGCAAGTATATATATAATGTAGTAAAAGACACATTCATAACAACATGTAATATGTACAATATTTACCGTATTTTGGTCATTTTAAGCTTTACCGGAACTTCTTTCGTGGGCATATTTTCATTGCTCATATCGTTGTACTCCCGACTTCCGTCAACAATCGTGTGTGTTCGTACTTCCGTCTAATCATGGCAGACTTTGTAATAGACAATGAAGACGACTATTTTTGGACAAATGAGGATTAACAACCTTATTTTTTTTAAGCTGAATATACAGAGGATGAACTGCTGCTTATAGACGCTAAACGATAGATTTATTGTTTGTGCTAACAAACCCTGCAGTGGTAGAAACTTTTTTCCACCTACACAAAATCAACTGGAAATGTCCCCGTTTGTTTGATGGAAATCTTCCTAATGCATTAATTTAGTGCTGGTGTAAGAGTCTCACCAAGTACCAGCTGCTGCTGTTTTGTATGATTTGTAATTTCCTTATTTTTTCTGCTATTATGTTGTTTAGGTAATATGTCCATGTATGTTATTAACACCTGTCCTACTATACTATCACCACTGGGTGGTAAATATGTTAATGAGTAAAACTTTGAACTTTGTCAAAACATGCACGTAACATGAGTGTATTGCGGTATCACACAGGTTGGTTTATGGGTGTGACTGCGGAACTATGTCAAAACATGCACGTAACATGAGTGTATTACTGCATCACACAGGTTGGTTCATGGGTGTGACTGCGGTGAAATCATCAAGTGTCAGCACCGCTGTCCTCGAGTCACCTCCGATGCAACAGTCATCGCCAACATGTCGGCTCAGGCTCAAATATTTCATGTGGGATTCAGGTAAACCATTCTCTTCCTCTGAAAGCATGTGTGTACTGATTAATTCGTCACAGTTTAACCGACACATGAAACGTGACGAACTGGGGGGGTGCACTATCCACTTTAGCTGCCAGATGGTGTGTTAATTATCTTAAAATGTGTTTTGTGGCAATTCCAACTTTGCTATGTAGAGTGGCGCTTTCCATCATTTTCAGCAGAGTGCATTGCAAAATTATTCTAATAAAAATAGTAATGGATTAGATTTATATAGCGCTTTTCTAGACACTAACCCCCTAGCCCGCCCTTCCTCTCACATGAGATCCACGCAGGTGTCAGGTTCAAACACTGATGACATCTATTAAACAAGACAAGAGGCAAAGAATTAAAAAGAGACAGAATTCAATTTGGACTCAATATATTGAGGAGAGTCGCCGTCGACCTGTAACCTCTTACAGTGTCTCAGCACGCTCTCCCAAAAGATTGCACTCCTCCTTCTTTATTTGACTTTCTCCCCCCCACCTGACCACAGCTGCTTCCAGAGGGAAGTGGGTCGTAAACAGCGTCGCCTTTGGTTACCAAACAGTTCAAAAGGAGAGGTCGTGAAATAGTTCAAAAAGAGTTCCATAAAATAGTTCAAAAAGAGTTTGTAAAATACTTCAAAAAGAGTTCGTCTGGAAATTGGGCAGATCCTTGGTTCTCTCCGCTTTGAAGTCCTTGGGCCAGAACAACATCCTTCTGTTGATTACCATACATGAAAGAACACAGGAACACCTTTATCTTGCTTTGCCCCCACCCCCCCACCACCCCCCTACACAGTTGAGTTTTACGAGCCTTACTCTTGGTAGGTTTAAAAGACAGCTTTTGTCTTTTTGCCTGGAACTAATTTCAACACAAAGTTGTGATAACTTACAAATAGGGATGTCCGATTTGCCGATATTCCGATATTGTCCAACTCTTTAATTACCGATACCGATATCAACCGATATCAACCGATACGGATACTGATATATTTCTGTCTTGCCTCTGGTGAGGGCGGTCGCATTTTTCTCCGCTCCCTCCTTCCCTGCTTGCTCTCTTTGTTTTTGTCTGAACTATTTTGAAGCCTCTTTTCTTGAGCTGTCCTCAAATCTAAACATCAAAATGAATTTGATCAACTGGACTCTCGACGCAATTGACACAGTCTTTTCGACAAGGAAAAGAGGCTCGGGGGAGCCTGGCTGCCCTGATGGAACCATTGCTGCGGGGTACGTGAGAGATTCCTGGAATACTTGGAGAATCATGTGCCTCTCAGTCCTTTCCATCGAGGACGTGGAAGACATCTACCTATTTGGAGCTGTGATCGCAGGGCATTTGCTGATTGGGCTGGGCATTGCTCTGGTGTATCGTCAAATTCGGAAGACGATGGCAGCCACTCAAGGGGCCAACAGGCTGTTCAACGCAATGGAAGGATTGGGTCGTGCTGTGGGATCACAGACTGGAGCGATTGCTGATTTGAATCGCAAGGTAGATTCCATCTTGATGATGTTACAGAAAGAATAAATTGGAATTGTCAGAGCCAGCATATAGAGCAGGAATGTCATTGTTTTGACTGCTCGAAGAAAAAACAACATCTTAATCTACGATTTGACTCCCTCGAATGGCCTTGAGGAACAGGCTGTTTGAAAACACTCCCCTGAGGACTCCTCAAAGATGGACGCTTTTGACCTTTCCCTTTTTTTTCAAAAGCACCTGGGTCGGACTCTTGAACTCTTGAACTCTTGGGGCCGGCCTCGGCCCATAAAGACAATCCAACATCTCACCCAAGTTAATTGGGCATACATGCACGCACACACCCCTCCCCAAATCAACGCCTTCACCACTGCTTTATTCCTCCGGGGTTGTGGGGGCTGAGTAGCGCTCAACAGCAGCTGCCGGCCTCCAAAGTCCTGTTGGATGACTCTGTTGCGAGTTGTTGTGATTAAATGTACCATGTTTATGTGTGCCATGCTATGTGAGGTTTTTTTCCTCTGACTCAGTCTGGACCATTCCTGAGGGTCCAGCCTCAGACTGATATTTTTTTTTACTTGCCCCCTTCCCCAATGTCACCTTTTTCCCACCTTTTTAAGGAGCGCCTAAGTGAGGCTGATCCGTTGGCGGTCCCATCTTGTCTCCCTGTAACGTATGTCTGCTCTTAGCGGGATTGTGCCGAAAATGTAATTTCAGTTCTTATGTGTCTTGTACATGTAAGAATGGACAATAAAGCTGATTGATTGATTGATTGATTGATTGATATACAGTTGTGGAATTAACACATTATTATGCCTAATTTGGACAACCAGGTATTGTGAAGATAAGGTCCTTTTTTTTTTAAATTAATAAAATAAAATAAGATAAATAAATTAAAAACATTTTCTTGAATAAAAAAGAAAGTAAAACAATGTAAAATCAGTTACATAGAAACTAGTAATTAATGAAAATTAGTAAAATGAAGTGTTAAAGGTTAGTACTATTAGTGGAGCAGCAGCACGCACAATCATGTGTGCTTACGGACTGTATCCCTTGCAGACTGTATTGATATATATTGATATATAATGTAGGAAGCAGAATATTAATAACAGAAGGAAACAACCCTTTTGTGTGAATGAGTGTAAATGGGGGAGGGAGGTTTTTTGGGTTGGTGCACTAATTGTAAGTGTATCTTGTGTTTTTTATGTCGATTTAATAAAAAAAAAATAAAAAAAAGAAAAACGATACCGAAAAATAAAAAAAACGATACCGATAATTTCCGATATTACATTTTAAAGCATTTATCGGCCGATATATCGGACATCTCTACTTACAAACAATTATTCTAACACCAGGAATGGAAGCATATGAATCCCTTCCATACTGTGTGATGACCACAGACTGCAGGTACAACAAGTAAACGTGTGATTCTCTGTAGGTCATACGGGATTTGGCTCTTCTCCACTGTGGGTGTCTGTCCTGCACCAAAACTCTCAAAAGTCCACCGTGTGGCGTCCTGAAGCTACCAGCGTCCGCGGGTGGAGGGAGGCCACCATCTACCTGGGTCGCGTTGCCACGACGTTCAGGATCAGGCTTCACTCAGACCGTTCTGAGGGCCGCAGAGGAGATGTTGCTGTGGACCAGCTGGAGTTCCTGGACTGTGCTTTACCTGGTGAGCTCCTAAACATCTTAAATATCAACCGAGGAATGGTTGTATAGTCCGAGGTACACATACCGTATTTTTCGGACTATAAGTCGCAGTTTTTTTCATAGTTTGGCCGGGGGTGCGACTTATACTCGGGAGCGACTTATGTGTGAAATGATTAACACATTAGTGTAAAATATCAAATAATATTATTGATCTCATTCACGTAAGAGACTAGACGTATAAGATTTTATGGGATTTAGCGATTAGGAGTGACAGATTGTTTGGTAAACGTATAGCACAGGGGTCACCAACCTTTTTGAAAGCAAGAGCTACTTCTTGGGTACTGATTAATGCGAAGGGCTACCAGTTTGATAAACACTTAAATAAATTGCCAGAAATAGCCAATTTGCTCAATTTACCTTTAACTCTGTTATTATTAATAATGAATGATATTTACACTTAATTGAACGGTTTAAAAGAGGAGAAAACATGAAAAAAATGACAATTAAAATTTGAAAGATAGTTTATCTTCAATTTCGACTCTTTAAATTCAACCGAAAAAAAGAAGAGAAAAACTAGCTAATTGGAATCTTTTTGAAAAAATTAAAAATAGAATTCATGGAACATCATTAGTAATTTTTCCCGATTAAGATTCATTTTAGAATTTTGATGACATGTTTTAAATAGGTTAAAATCCAATCTACACTTTGTTAGAAAATATAACAAATTGGACCAAGCTATATTTCTAACAAAGACAAATCATTATTTCTTCTAGATTTTCCAGAACAAAAATTTTAAAAGAAATTCAAAAGACTTTGAAATAAGATTTAATTTTGATTCTACAGATTTTCTAGATTTGCCAGAATAATTTTTTTGAATTTTAATCATAATAAGTTTGAAGAAATATTTCACAAATATTCTTCGTCGAAAAAACAAACGCTAAAATGAAGAATTAAATTAAAGTGTATTTATTATTCTTTACAATAAAAAAAAAAAAATTTACTTGAACATTGATTTAAATTGTCAGGAAAGAAGAGGAAGGAATTTAAAAGGTAAAAAGGTATATGTGTTTAAAAATCCTAAAATAATTTTTAAGGTTGTATTTTTTGTCTAAAATTGTCTTTCTGAAAGTTATAAGAAGCAAAGTAAATAAAAATAATGAATTTATTTAAACAAGTGAAGACCAAGTCTTTAAAATATTTTCTTGGATTTTCAAAGTCTATTTGAGTTTTGTCTCTCTTAGAATTAAAAATGTCGGGCAAAGCGAGACCAGCTTGCTAGTAAATAAATAAAATTAAAAAAATAGAGGCTGCTATTTGAGCTATTTTTAGAACAGGCCAGCGGGCTACTCATCTGGTCCGCGTTGGTGACTCCTGGTATAGCATGTTCTATATGTTATAGTTATTTGAATGACTCCTACCATAATATGTTACGTTAACATACCAGTTGGTTATTTATGCCTCATATAACGTACACTTATTCAGCCTGTTGTTCACTATTCTTTATTTATTTGAAATTGACTTTCAAATGTCTATTCTTGGTGTTGGCTTTTATCAAATAAATTTCCCCGAAAAATGCGACTTATACTCCAGTGCGACTTATATATGTTTTTTTCCTTTTGTATTATGCATTTCGGCCGGTGGGACTTATACTCCGGAGCGACTTATACTCCGAAAAATACGGTAGTTCTGTTTAAAACTTGGTAGACAAACATTTTTGTAGCAATTTCCTATAAACACAAGAGTGCTCCTGTTGTGTAGAAGAACTTGGACATCTGTAAACACATTGGCAGATACCTGCAATCTACATTTTAACCTTGCTTGCAAACATAGACAAAACTCAAAACCAGTGAAGTTGTCACGTTGTGTAAATGGTAAATAAAAACAGTAGGGATGTCCGATAATATCGGCCTACCGATATTATCGGCCGATAAATGCGTTAAAATGTAATATCGGAAATTATCGTTATCGGTTTTTTTATTATCTGTATCATTTTTTTTTTTATTATTATTTTTTTTTTTTATTAAATCAACATAAAAAACACAAGATATACTTACAATTAGTGCACCAACCCAAAAAACCTCCCTCCCCCCATTTCTTTCTGTTATCAATATTGTGGTTCCTACATTATATATCAATATATATCAATACAGTCTGCAAGGGATACAGTCCGTAAGCACACATGATTGTGCGTGCTGCTGCTCCACTAATAGTACTAACCTTTAACAGTTAATTTTACTCATTTTCATTAATTACTAGTTTCTATGTAACTGTTTTTATATTGTTTTACTTTCTTTTTTATTCAAGAAAATGTTTTTAATTTATTTATCTTATTTTATTATTTTTTTTTAAAAGTACCTTATCTTCACCATACATGGTTGTCCAAATTAGGCATAATAATGTGTTAATTCCACGACTGTATATATCGGTTGATATCGGTATCGGTTGATATCGGTATCGGTAATTAAAGAGTTGGACAATATCGGAATATCGGATATCAGCAAAAAGCCATTATCAGACATCCCTAAAAAACAGAATACAATGATTTGCAAATCCTTTTATTCAATTGAATAGACTGCAAAGACAAGATATTTAACGCTCGAACTGAGAAGCGTTGTTATTTTTTGCAAATATTAGCTCGTTTGAATTTGATGCCTGCGACATGTTTCAAAAAAGCTGGCACAAGTGGCAAAAAAGAGTGAGAAAGTTGAGCAATGCTCATCAAACTCTTATTTGGAACATCCCACAGGTGAGCAGGCTAATTGGGAACAGGTGGGTGCCATGATTGGGTATAAAAGCAGCGTCCATGAAATGCTCAGTAATTCACAAACAAGGACGGGGCGAGGGTCACCACTTTGTCAACAAATGCGTGAGCAAATTGTTTCAACAGTTTAACGACAACATTTCTCAACCAGCTATTGCAAGGAATTTAGGGATTTCACCATCTACGCTCCGTTATATTATCAAAAGGTTTAGAGAATCTGGAGAAATCACTGCACGTAAGCCATGATATTACGGACCTTCGATCCCTCAGGCGGTACTGCATCAAAAAGCGACATCAGTGTGTAAAGGATATCACCATATGGGCTCAGGAACACTTCAGAAAACCATGGTCATTAACCACAGTTTGTCGCTACATCTGTAAGTGCACGTTAAAACTCTACTATGCAAAGCCAAAGCCATTTATCAACAACACCCAGAAACACCGTCGGCTTCGCTGGGCCCGAGCTCATCTAAGATGGACTGATGCAAAGTGGAAAAGTGTTCTGTGGTCTGACGAGTCCACATTTCAAATTGTTTTTGGAAACTGTGGACGTCGTGTCCTCTGGAACAAAGAGGAAAAGAACCATCCGGATTGTTATAGGCGCAAAGTGTAAAAGGCGGCATGTGTGATGGTATGGGGGTGTATTAGTGCCCAAGACATGGGTAACTTACACATCTGTGAAGGCACCATTAATGCTGAAAGGTACATACAGCTTTTGGAGCAACATATGTTGACATCCAAGCAACGTTATCATGGACGCCCCTGCTTATTTCAGCAAGACAATGCCAAGCAGCGTGTTACAACAGCATGGCTTCATAGTAAAAGAGTGCGGGTACTAGACTGGCCTGCCTGTAGTCCAGACCTGTCTCCCATTGAAAATGTGTGGCGCATTATGAAGCCTAAAATAGCACAACGGAGACCCCCGGACTGTTGAACAACTTGAACAAGAATTCCACCTGAAAAGCTTCAAAAATGTGTCTCCTCAGTTCCCAAACCTTTACTGAGTGTTGTTAAAAGGAAAGGCCATGTAACACAGTTGTAAAAATGCCCCCGTGACGACTTTTTTGCTATGTGTTGCTAACATTAAATTCTAAGTTAATGATTATTTGCAAAAAAAAATTAGTTTCTCAGTTCTAACATGAAATATCTTGTCTTTGCAGTCTATTCAATTGAATATAACTTGAAAAGGATTTGCAAATCATTGTATTCTCTTTTTATTTGCGAATTACACAACGTGACAACTTCACTGGTTCTGGGTTTTGTATATCCCTGACATAGGCTGATATGGTTTGCTATTTGCTATCATCCATCTGTTTGGTATCCATAATGTTGATTTAGGCTAATTTGGCAAAAGTCCGTAAGAGGAGTTTCCATCCATCCATCCGTTTTCTCTGCCGCTTGTCCCTTTGTCAGAATATAAACCCCGACCTTGGCCCAAAAATGGCGGGTCCTATTTGTTTGTTTGAAAACTTTTTGTGTGTCCTGACTTTACAGACATCCACACCCCAATTTGATAAATACAATTTAAAACACTTTTACATTAGTTTCAAATACCACAATTTTTTATCTTTTCTTACACCCATGCAAAACTAGAGTTTTCATGCAAGTTAAGGCACCCAAAAATGTGAGGAAATGCACATAATAATAATAATAATAATAATAATAATAAACGTAGCAGTTCGAATAGGGCCTGACAATACTGAGTTTGGTTTGACAGTGTGGTTGTATTCAGTTATTTTACAACGTCACTGCATCGCCACGGCAACGGTGTCCGTTATCTTATCCTACTCATTTACATAAAAAGGTACAAAACATTACAACTCGGTGTTTACCACTGCAAAATACTACAACAGCGTAAATATTCTTAAAGTGCTAGTTGGAATGGGATCTCATTAGATTTGAGTTGTGCCTAATGTTGTGTCTGTCGTCATATTTTGCAGTTGTTGACGTTTGTAACATTTTCAAGTCATTTCCTTCTTTCTTCTCCTCCAGTGCCACTCCCTGGGGTCGGGTGTCCGGATGGAATGCTGCAGTGTCGGCGTGAGGGCTGTGTGGAGACTCAGCAGGTGTGTGACGGCACTGACGACTGTGGTGACGGCACCGACGAGGAAAACTGCGGTGAGATATCAAAAAAAAATACTAAAAAACATGTCTCATCAATACTAACTAAGTACAGTCATTGATGAAGATTAACAATAAGCAATGTGACATTTTCAACCTTCCATTTCATATTTTTCTTGTGGGTGTCAAACTCAAATACAGAGTGTGTCATGTCTGTGTTAATCATGTTTTTGTTTGGCCATGTTTTGCTTGGTTTTTGGACTCTCTTTAGTTCCTGGTTGCACTTCCTTGTTTTGTTTGGTTTCCATGGTCACCCATTAGTTTTCACCTGTCATGCCACGCACCTGTTGTTAATCATGTCTGGGTTATTTAAGTCTTTCTTTCCGTTCACTCGTTCTGCGTTCATTGTCTTTGTCACACCGGTTCATGTCTCTTGCTGACCAAGTAAGTCATAGTCCATGTCAGGGGTCAGCAACCTTTTTGAAACCAAGAGCTACTTCTTGGGTAGTGATTAATGCGAAGGGCTACCAGTTTGATACACACTTAAATAAATTGCCAGAAATAGCCAATTTGCTCAATTTACCTTTAACTCTATGTTATTATTAATAATTAATGATATTCGCACTTAATTGAACGGTTTAAAAGAGGAGAAAACACAAAAAAAATGACAATTAAATTTTGAAACATTGTTTATCTTCAATTTCGACTCTTTAAAATTCAAAATTCAACCGAAAAAAAGAAGAGAAAAACTAGCTAATTTGAATCTTTTTGAAAAAATTACAAAAATAATTTAGTAATTTTTCCTGATTAATGTTCATTTTAGAATTTTGATGACATGTTTTAAAAAGGTTAACATCCAATCTACACTTTGTTAGAATATATAACAAATTGGACCATGCTATATTTGTAACAAAGACAAATCATTATTTCTTCTAGATTTTCCAGAACAAAAATTTTAAAAGAAATTCAAAAGACTTTGAAATAAGATTCAAATTTAATTCTACAGATTTTCTGGATTTGCCAGAATACATTTTTTGAATTTAAATCATAAGTTTGAAGAAATATTTCACAAATATTCTTCGCTGAAATAACAGAAGCTAAAATGAAGAATTAAATTAAAATGTATTTATTATTCTTTACAATAAAAAAAAAAAAATTTACTTGAACATTGATTTAAATTGTCAGGAAAGAAGAGGAAGGAATTTAAAAGGTAAAAAGGTATATGTGTGTAAAAATCCTAAAATCATTTTTAAGGTTGTATTTTTTCTCTAAAATTGTCTTTCTGAAAGTTATAAGAAGCAAAGTAAAAAAATTAATGAATTTATTTAAACCAGTGAAGACCAAGTCTTTAAAATATTTTCTTGGATTTTCAAATTCTATTTGAGTTTTGTCTCTCTTAGAATTAAAAATGTCGGGCAAAGCGAGACCAGCTTGCTAGTACATAAATAAAATTTAAAAAATAGAGGCAGCTCACTGGTAAGTGCTGCTATTTGAGCTATTTTTAGAACAGGCCAGCGGGCTACTCATCTGGTCCTTACGGGCTACCTGGTGCCCGCGGGCACCGCGTTGGTGACCCCTGGTCCATGTCATAGCTTCTGCTAACTAGCAGCTTCTTTTGTGTTTTAGGCACGCTTGCTTTTTTTGTTGTATTTTTGTGTTTTTGGTAGTGAGTGATTTTGTTAAATAAATCCAAGCCTACCTTCACACTGTCGTCCGGAGCTGTTTTTGCGTTGGAAGAACAACCCCGCAGAAAGCTGCGACCCCCCCCCCCCACGTGTCAGAGTGGGCCAAAATTTAAAACTGAACAAAGCCGTGGGCCAAGGTTGAACAAATTAACCTTTTTATAGGGACCCAAACAAGTTTTGCATTGAATATTGAACAAGCAAGGCTTATATAACTTTATAGCAGGGGTCACCAACCTTTTTGAAAGCAAGAGCTACTTCTTGGGTGCTGATTAATGCGAAGGGCTACCAGTTTGATACACACTTAAATAAATTGCCAGAAATAGCCAATTTGCTCAATTTACCTTTAACTCTATGTTATTATTAATAATTAATGATATTTACACTTAATTAATCGGTTTAAAAGAGGAGAAAACACGAAAAAAATGACAATTAATTTTGAAACATAGTTTATCTTCAATTTCGACTCTTTAAAATTCAAAATTCAACCGAAAAAAAGAAGAGAAAAACTAGCTAATTCGAATCTTTTTGAAAAAATGTAAAAAAGAATTTATGGAACATCATTAGTCATTTTTCCTGATTAAGATTAATTTTAGAATTTTGATGACATGTTTTAAAAAGGTTAAAATCCAATCTACACTTTGTTAGAATATATAACAAATTGGATCAAGCTATATTTCTAACAAGGACAAATCATTATTTCTTCTAGATTTTCCAGAACAAAAATTTTAAAAGAAATTCAAAAGACTTTGAAATAAGATTTAATTTTGATTCTACAGATTTTCTAGATTTGCCAGAATAATTTTTCTGAATTTTAATCATAATAAGTTTGAAGAAATGTTTCACAAATATTCTTCGTCGAAAAAACAGAAGCTAAAATGAAGAATTAAATTAAAATTTATTTATTATTCTTTACAATAAAAACAATACATTTACTTGAACATTGATTTAAATTATCAGGAAAGAAGAGGAAGGAATTTAAAAGGTAAAAAGGTATATGTGTTTAAAAATCCTAAAATCATTTTTAAGGTTGTATTTTTTCTCTAAAATTGTCTTTCTGAAAGTTATAAGAAGCAAAGTAAAACAATAATGAATTTATTTAAACAAGTGAAGACCAAGTCTTTAAAATATTTTCTTGGATTTTCAAATTCTATTTGAGTTTTGTCTCTCTTAGAATTAAAAATGTCGGGCAAAGCGAGACCAGCTTGCTAGTAAATAAATACAATTTAAAAAATAGAGGCAGCTCACTGGTAAGTGCTGCTATTTTTAGAACAGGCCAGCGGGCTACTCATCTGGTCCTTACGGGCTACCTGGTGCCCGCGGGCACCGCGTTGGTGACCCCTGCTTTATAGTGACATGCAAAATCGAGTTTCAAATAATAAAAATAATGATTAAAAAATATCAATGGCATATCAAATACAATTTAAATAAAAATGTAATGCCTCTTTTCTATTTGCAGCCTTCTGAGGTAAATATCAACATTAACTTTTTCCACAGGCTAATAAATTTGAAAAAAAATAACAATGAATAAAACAACCATTCAGGACTTTAAACTGCTCAGTTTGCAACACACTGATCTAATCTGATGTGCCCAAGCCAGATACCTGCCATCCTTTCTTGGATGCTAGTTCATTAATGTCGGGGCTCAGGCTTTGAGCTGAGGCAACCTTCATTATCCAACGAAGGTGTTCATCAGTCATTATATCTCGTCCACCCGGACCACAATCTTGGGGGCGTGCCTTAAATGCACTGCCTTTAACGTACTCTATGAGCTATCGTCACGTCCACTTTCCATCCATTCTAACATCGTTCAGACCCAGTCACAAGATATGTGCGGCCTCTCTACGCACACACGAGTGAATGCAACGCACACTTCATCAACAGCGATACAGGTTACACTACCGTTCAAAAGTTTGGGGTCACATTGAAATTTGAAGGAGAAGCACTGTACTTTTCAATGAAGATAACTTGAAACTAGTCTTAACTTGAAAGAAATACACTCTATACATTGCTAATGTGGTAAATGACTATTCTAGCTGCAAATGTCTGCTTTTTGGTGCAATATCTACATAGGTGTATAGAGGCCCATTTCCAGCAACTATCACTCCAGTGTTCTAATGGTACAATGTGTTTGCTCATTAGCTCAGAAGGCTAATTGATGATTAGAAAACCCTTGCGCAATCATGTTCACACATCTGAAAACAGTTTAGCTCGTTACAGAAGCTACAAAACTGACCTTCCTTTGAGCAGATTGAGTTTCTGGAGCATCACATTTGTGGGGTCAATTAAACGCTCAAAATGGTCAGAAAAAGAGAACTTTCATCTGAAACTCGACAGTCTATTCTTGTTCTTAGAAATGAAGGCTGTTCCACAAAATTGTTTGGGTGACCCCAAACTTTTGAACGGTAGTGTACACTGAGGGTGCCAGTATAAAAAACTTTAACACTGTTAGAAATATACGCCACACTGTGAATCCACACCAAACAAGAATGACAAACACATTTCGGGAGAACATGCGCACCGTAACACAACATAAACACAACAGAACAAATACCCAGAATCCTTTGCAGCACTAACTCCCCCCCCCCCCCCCCCCCCCCACACACACACACACACACACACACACACACACGCACACCTTATAGCTTCCCGGAAGAGTTAGTGCTGCAAAGGGTTCTGGGTATTTGTTCTGTTGTGTTACAATGCGGATGTTCTCCCAAAATGTGTTTGTCATTCTTGTTTGGTGTGGATTCACAGTGTGGCGTATATTTCTAACAGTATTAAAGTTTTTTATTCGGCTACCCTCAGTGTAACCTATATCGCTGTTGATGAAGTATGCTTTGCATTCAATTGTGTGTGCGTGCAGAAGCCGCACATGTTATGTGACTGGGCCAGCACTCGTTGGACCGGGGTTGGGTGTAAAATAAATATTCAGTAAAAGGCTGGACTCCAGGGAGGGGGTCCTGACTGAGGCCAAGGTAAAAAACCTCATAGCCATAGCACACTGTGGGAGTTGCCTTCCTGTGGGTCCTCCAGACCACCAAGCGTTGTCATGCGAGCCAGTTTCATGGTCACAATATACTTTTATTTTTCCAATAATGTTCTCAGGTTGCTTAGTTGTCTGTTTGTCTCTCGCTCTCGCTCGCGCTCCAGCTCCAACTCCGTCTCTCCTCCTAGGTGCTGCTTATACAGAGCGACAGGTGATTAGATAACAATCAATCACCCCCCATCCCCCCCCCCACATCGGCAGTGAAGTGTATATACTCACAAGAAACCGAATAGCTTTGTCTTTGACCTTTTTTTTTACTTAAAGAAAGCAAATTAACATATTATATGAGAATGTTATGTTATGATTATCTTTAACCGAATCACAGCAGTGCTCAAATTAAAAAAACAGCATTCCCTCTCATGTGATATTGCTTAATTAACATTAATGATGTGCACTTTAACAACTAGGCTTACAACTATACTTAATATATAAAGGGGTGGAAAAGTGACTATTACCTGCAGGGCAAACATTAGCTAACCAGAAGGCAATAACAATGTCAACAAAAAACACCTGCTTAAAAGATCTAATACAAATGTCCCTGAGGAATATAAGGTGGGAGTACTGTAATTACCTAACGTTACATTATTATTTTCCATAACAATTTAGCCCCCTCCACAATGTTAACCCGACGTTAAAACAGAACTAGCTATTTATTGATTAGCTATTGCCGAAACATGTAACATTAGCTTAATGCTAAAAAAGCCAGGTTACTATCACATTCTGTAACAGACAAATAATTTAATGTAGACTAACGTTACCTACCTGCTACCTCTGTCTTTTTCTCGTTTCTCCTCCTCTTCTTTTCTCTTTTTTCTTCCCTGGGCACCTGACAGTTTTGGCCGTTTTGACATCTTGTGTTGATTTTTTTGATGTGGTGAGAGTCATGATACGGGAAGGGAGGGGCGCACCATGGGGGCGTAATGTTGTAACAAATAATATTTCTATTAAATAGGCTTTACTTTGCATTTTAATTAACGTGGGACTATTTTTTGTATTTAGAAATAATAGTACCAACTTTTTTTTTTTTTTTTCTCCAACATTTGTGGCACTGGCTTGGCGCCCCCTGATGGACGGCGCCCTTAGCATTTGCCCATATGGCCTATGCCACGGGCCGGCCCTGCCGGTAACTGGCACACCCCGCTTCGCTCCACACACACACACATAAACAAATTACATAGAATCAACAAAACTTGCAACAGAGGGAAGGGAGTGGGAGAAAAAAGGTTTGGTTCGTTGGTTGTTACAGTACAAGAACTCTCTGACTGCCAAATATTCTGAGGTGGATTTAGTGTCCAGATAACGTGTGCAATGTTTTGTACAGAGGCTTATCACCGCTGTGACTTTGAGAAAGACCTATGTGGTTGGGACCTGCGGTCCTTGTCCAAACTGAAATGGGTGCGGACGAGCCAGGAAGACATTTCAATCTCAGATCCTCTGAGAGGACCAGGACGGGATCACTCTCACAACAGTGCATCAGGTACCAGTTTCCTTTTTTTATCTATAGTAGTTTATGGAAATACCAACTCTCAAAATGTCTGCTCTGTTGATAAATATCGCAGGTCACTTCCTGTACGTCACTGTTCCTGACGGCGAGCTCTTGCAGGATTGGGCAGCTTTCCAAAGCCCTCGTCTGCAGCCCACCAATAATACTCATCCTTGCAAGGCAAGCTTATTTTATTTGCATAGTAAATGTACTCTATAAATAGTTGATTTATATAGGCTAGTAAGGTAAAGTTTTGTACCTGACAAGTTTCGTCAGGTACAAAACTTTACCTTACTAGCCTATATAAATCAACTATTTATAAATACACATTAGTAGGCTAAATGAACCTCTTTAACATAGTAAATGTACTCATTTGCATTATTTGTCATAAATTCCCAAAAGAAACGACCACATTTTCCGCACTATAAGCCGCTACTTTTTCCTACGCTTTGAACCCTGCAGACTTATAAAACGGTGCGGCGAAATTATGGATTTGTATTCTGTGACGGCCATGTTTTGTATTAAACAAACATTTTTAATAGAACGCCAACAGAGACACTGCAGAGGTGCGTTATTGTTTGTGCGGCGAGTTGAACTGTTTTGTGCCTTGAACTGGAAGTATAACCGGCATAGGATTCCTCATCACTTAAGGCAACGTTTGTAAGTTTTACAATATAACTAATTGTCAGGTTCAAACACTGATGACATCTATTAAACAAGACAAGAAGCAAGGAATTGAACAGAGACAGAATTAAATTTGGCTCAATTGAGGAGAAACGTCTGGGCTGTACTCTTGCACAGTCTCCACCACGCTCTGACGAAAGATTGTACGCCTCCTCTTTTATTTGGACTTTCCCTGATTACATGGCAAAAGCTGTTTCTAAGGGAAGGGGGTCGTAAACAGCCATCGCCTTCAAAGAAAAGGTCATAAAACAGTTCAAAGAAGAGGTGTCTGGAGCTTGGGCAGGTCCTGCTTTCTCTCCGCTTTGTAGATCTCGGGTCAAGACAAAATCTTCCTGTGGATTACAATACATCAAAGAAACAGAAGCCTCATGTCGCTCCCCATCCTACACAGTGGGGTTTTACAAGCCTTTTGTTTGGTAGGATCAAAGACAGCGTTTGTCCTCTCGCAGGGCGTTGCTGAACTCAATGTAACACAAAGTTGTGTGATGACATAGATACAATTATTCTGACACTAATACAAATTCATACTTACGTCCCGTGTGTGATGTCTGTAAGGAGTTTTTTCTTGCATATGTGTGATGTCTGTAAGGAGTTTTTTCATGCATATTTTTCCGTAATATCGTAATGTAATCAAGCTAGTGCCGTTAGCATTAGCGAATTTGCTAACACGTTTACAGGTGTCTGCGTTAGTGTTATTAATTTACAATGGCACTCTGTTTGCATTGTTCCAGTTTCGTAAATTCACCAAGACGTCACAGCGGAGTTAGTATAGTGAGTCTGTTTAGCTGATTGGAGAGCTAGCTTCTGCAGCTAGTGGGTCCGTGACGATGACTTCTGTTTTGTATGATTAGCCGTTTTACTGCCACGTGACAGGCACCATTTGAAAACAATTCCCGTGGGCACCAGGTAGCCCGTAAAGACCAGATGAGTAGCCCGCTGGCCTGTTCTAAAAATAGCTCAAATAGCAGCACTTACCAGTGAGCTGCCTCTATTTTTTAAATTGTATTTATTTACTAGCAAGCTGGTCTCGCTTTGCCCGACATTTTTAATTCTAAGAGAGACAAAACTCAAATAGAATTTGAAAATCCAAGAAAATATTTTAAAGACTTGGTCTTCACTTGTTTAAATAAATTCATTAATTTTTTTACTTTGCTTCTTATAACTTTCAGGAAGACAATTTTAGAGAAAAAATACAACCCTAAAAATGATTTTAGGATTTTTAAACACATATACCTTTTTACCTTTTAAATTCCTTCCTCTTCTTTCCTGACAATTTAAATCAATGTTCAAGTAAATTTATTTTTTTTATTGTAAAGAATAATAAATAAATTTTTATTTAATTCTTCATTTTAGCTTCTGTTTTTCCGACGAAGAATATTTGTGAAATATTTCTTCAAACTTATTATGATTAAAATTTAAAAAAAATTATTCTGGCAAATCTAGAAAATCTGTAGAATCAAATTTAAATCTTATTTCGAAGTCTTTTGAATTTCTTTTAAAATTTTTGTTCTGGAAAATTTAGAAAAAATTATTTGTCTTTGTTAAAAATATAGCTTGGTCCAATTTGTTATATATTCTAACAAAGTGTAGATTGGATTTTAACCTATTTAAAACATGTCATCAAAATTCAAAAATTAGTCTTAATCAGGAAAAATTACTAAATTATTTTTTTAATTTTTTCAAAAAGATTCAAATTAGCTAGTTTTTCTCTTCTTTTTTTCGGTTGAATTTTGAATTTTAAAGAGTCGAAATTGAAGATAAACTATGTTTCAAAATTTAATTGTCTTTTTTTTTGGTGTTTTATCCTCTTTTAAACCGTTCAATTAAGTGTAAATATCATTAATTATTAATAATAACATAGAGATAAAGGTAAATTGAGCAAATTGGCTATTTCTGGCAATTTATTGAAGTGTGTATCAAACTGGTAGCCCTTCACATTAATCACTACCCAAGAAGTAGCTCTTGCTTTCAAAAAGGTTGGTGACCCCTGGGTTAAAGTATGTTAATAAACATTTACAAAATCTTTCGGACTGGTTTATATCTACACTTAATGGTCCAGTCTGGCTAATATATGTAAAAATATGTATTTATTCTCAAATTTGGTATGTGCGGCTTAAATACCGATGCGCTCTATAGCCTGGAAAATACAGTAACTAGTGAAGTCTTTAATAAATACATGTTTTGAATATTTGAGGTCGTAATCAGAGTCTGTCAACTTCCTGTAGATGGTCATGTACACTCACCAGTTTGGCCCGAGGTCTGGTGGGCTTACGGTACTGGTGGCAGACAAGAGCATCACCCCAGTGTGGGAGCGGGGCGGAGCTCTGGGTGATGTTTGGGTGAAAGCGCAGGTGGAAATAGTCAATAACTCGCCTTTTCAAGTGAGTTATTCTCTTCAGCACACACAACAACACAACGTTTACACAACTCACATGATTTCAAATAGTAACATCCATGGCTGTGGAACCTGGTCAGTGTTTCCCCACAAGGCTGCAATCTATGTGCGGAGGTGGGTTTGGGGGACTGTAAAAGGTCTCTTTGCCGTGAGGGTTCTCCTGAGCCCGAAAGATCCTCCTTGAGCCCGGTAGACAGTTTGAATACAATCTTTTTTATTACAACAGTCTGGAATTGCTTTTCAGCAGTCTCTTGTAGGCGTGTCGCTCTCGCTCTCTCTCCAGCTCCCAACTCCAACCCCGTGTCTCGTTCCGGCTGCTGCTAATGAAGGCGACAGTTGATTAGATAACAATGCCCAACCTGGGCCATCCACACACCTGTCGCTGTCTTCGAGGCCGGTCCTTGCACACCCCGTTCCGCGGCAGGCCCGCAGGCCACGCCCCCCTCCACGGGGACTATATGACAACATCGTCTAAAAGCTTAACGAGCAAAACAGATATGTTTAGAACAGGGGTGTCAAACGTACGGCCCGCGGGCCTTATCCGGTTTTATCCGGCCCGCGGGATGAGTTTGCTAAGTATTAAAAATGAGCTGAAATTTTTGAATTAGATGTTCTAAATGTGTCCACTAGATGTCGCAGTAGCAATTTTGTGTATCTTTGTAGATGATGCTACATATGTAAAAAAAACAAAACAAAAAAAAAACATGATGTTAGTGCACCAGTCGAGAAAAATGAGGAAACTACATAAATAACATCCTGTAATTACATTTTGATATTATTTTTGTATCTTGGTAGATTAAAAATGAACACCAATGAGCTGACTGATGAACATTATCGCATCATTTATTCAGAAAGTATAAATAAGGACAAATAAAGATAGAAAACTATTAGCCGCAACATGGAAGTGTAAAAGAAAAAAAACCAACAACATTATGATTTGTACATTTTCAGAATGTGCTTGTTCTATTTTTAAACAAAGAAAATAATCTGAAGTTGTCTTTATTTTTAAGTTATCGTACCGTGATTTTACCAGTCCGGCCCACTTGGGAGTCGATTTTTCTCCATGTGGCCCCCGATCTAAAATGAGTTTGACACCCCTGGTTTAGAAATATGTAGTTTTCCACTAAGGGCCTCACAGTGAAAAGTCAAGTATCGGGGGGCCATTTTGATAAAAAAAAAAAATTATTAAAAAGAAAATGCTAAAAACAGATACAACTTTGTGTTATAGGTGACTAAGTATATTATTATTAATTATTAGTTACAAATTTTCAGCTTTTACACATTAAATTATGATTTTTCGCTCTTTTATTTTTCTTACATTAATAACATTTTGGACAATTCCATGCTCCCAACCTTGTGGGAACAGTTTGGAGCGGGCCCCTTCCTCTTCCAACATGACTGTGCACAAAGCAAGGTCCATAAAAACACGGATGACAGAGTCTGGTGTGGATGAACTTGACTGGCCTGCACAGAGTCCTGACCTGAACCCCATCGAACACCTTTGGGATGAATTAGAACGGAGACTGAGAGCCAGGCCTTCTCCACCAACATCAGTGTGTGACCTCACCAATGCGCTTTTGGAAGAATGGTGGGAAATTCCTATAAACACACTCCGCAACCTTGTGGACAGCCTTCCCAGGAAGAGTTGAAGCTGTAATAGCTGCTTAAGGTGGACCCACATCATATTGAACCCTATGGGTTAGGAATGGGATGGCACTTCAAGTTCATATGTGAGTCAAGGCAGGTGGACAAATACTTTTGGCAATATAGTGTATCTATATAGTAATAAAAGTTATTTTATTTTTGTTGTCCCGAGGTCCAATAAATAAACAACATGCAGGCCCAAAATAGACTGCACATTGGACAAGGTTTGTTATGTGTTAACTAGAGATGTCCGTGCCGATATTATCGGCCGATATATGCGTTAAAATGTAATATCGGAAATTATCGGTATCGGTTTTTTTATTATCGGTATCGTTTTTTTGTTTTGTTTTGTTTTTTTAAATCAACATAAAAAACACAAGATACACGTACAATTAGTGTACCAACCTAAAAAACCTCCCTCCCCCATTTACACTCATTCACACAAAAGGGTTGTTTCTTTCTGTTATTAATATTCTGGTTCCTACATTATATATCAATATATATCAATACAGTCTGAAAGGGATACAGTCCGTAAGCACACATGATTGTGCGTGCTGCTGCTCCACTAATAATACTAACCTTTAACACTTAATTTTACTCATTTTCATTCATTACTAGTTTCTATGTAACTTTTTTTATATTGTTGTACTTTCTTTTTTATTCAAGAAAATGTTTTTAATTTATTTATATTATTTTACAAATTTTTTTAAAAAGTACCTTATCTTCACCATACCTGGTTGTCCAAATTAGGCATAATAATGTGTTAATTCCACGACTGCATATATCGGTTGATATCGGTATCGGTTGATATCGGTATCGGTAATGAAAGAGTTGGACAAAATCGGAATATCGGATATCGGCAAAAAGCCATTATCGGACATCCCTAGTGTTAACCCATCATCCCCTCCAAGGTTCCACAGCTTTGGTGACATTTTAGCAGACATGTCTAATATTTATGTTTATTTATTTAGTTCAAATATGTTCCTTTTTCCCATTCTACTGAATTCTCCTTTCTTCTCATAGATTCTTGTCATGGCAGCCGTCAGGGAGTTGGCATATGGCGGTATCGCCATCGACAGCATCGTCTTGTCTCCGGAATGCCGCCCATCAAACGGTAATGGTGGTGAGACTAACTCAATTATTAAGATTGAAGTAACTACAGTGATGAGTTCTTTTCAGAAAGTGTTACTTTGGAAAAATTCCCGAGACCTCCCAAAGACGACTGCACCGTGGCGGAAAAGATGTGCGACTTTCACCCCGACTGTGAGGGAGCGGCGGATGAAGCCCAGTGTGGTACAAGCTTGGTCTTTATATGCACCAAATGTTCTCAACAGCATTTAAGGAGTCAAGCCTTTTCAACTTATATTCAATTGAATAGACTGCTAAGACAAGATATTTCATGTTTACACTGAGAAACTTCATTTTTTTTGCAAGTAATCATTAAATTCTAAGTTAATGATTACTTGCAAAAAAAATACATTACATGTTACATGGCCTTTCCTTTTAACAACACTCAGTAAAGGTTTGGGAACTGAGGAGACACATTTTTGAAGTCTTTCCCATTCTTGCTTGATGTACAGCTTAAGTTGTTCAACAGTCCGAGGGTCTCCCTTCTGCTATTTTAGGCTTCATAATGCGCCACACATTTTTACTGGTAGACAGGTCTGGACTACAGGCAGGCCAGGCTAGTACCCGCTAGGGATGGGCGATACCACACTTTTAGGATTCGATACGATACCGATACTTTTTCTTGCATTTTCATCGAAACCGATACCGATACCATTAATTTCTTATTGGCAATTTTTGTCAGTCAAAAATATTATTACTATTATTATTTAAGACAAATCACAAGACAAATACAGACCATTTATACCACATGTATTATGGTCAATATATAATAAAAGTAAAATTAAAATAAATTAAATATTATATATAATAATACTTATATATTATATATAATAATAATTAGATATTAGGGCTTTCCAATTAACTGTCAAATCCGAATCGCAAGAAGCTGCAGTTATTTTTTAAAGTTTGTGATATAATTAGCAATTAATGAAATATGAAATAGGCTAATGTTTTCGAAATGTAAGAAATCATGTTACAGATTAAAACCAAAATCACATTCAATCATATATTTCAAGATTTTCTTGGAAAAAAATAAAACTGTAATGCAAAGATGAAGAATCTCCAAATTGTATCTCTTTCTTATCTTGTTTTGAATACTCAAGCAATTTTCAACTAACAGTAAATTCCCCTGTGTGGAAATTATTTGAATTTAGGATAATAATTTAAACAAAAATATTCAGTAAAAAAATAAAATAAACAATGCCTGACACTGGATATGCCTGGCTGCATCGATACAGTCGGCTGGCTGTGCGGGTGTTGCACGTTGACCACGCTCATTGGCTGTCTCCTGTCACGTGACTGGGCCAGCGCTATACTCTGCCAGGTGTCCCAGCACATAGTAAGTTAAGTAAGTCATCAAAAACATCTGAAAGCCATGCTTGCACCCCCCACACGCCGTTTTTTGCTTTATATCGATACTTTTTTCAGAAAAGTGATGCCAAATGAGTAGCGTGTGAGTATCGATATATCGATACCACAGGATCGATACGCACATCCCTAGTACCCGCACTCTTTTACTACGAAACCACGCTGTTGTAACACGTGGCTTGGCATTGTCTTGCTGAAATAAGCAGGGGCGTCCATGATAACGTTGCTTGGATGGCAACATATGTTGCTCCAAAAGCTGTATGTACCTTTCAGCATTAATGGTGCCTTCGCAGATGTGTAAGTTACCCATGTCTTGGGCACTAATACACCCCCATACCATCACACATGCTGGCTTTTACACTTTGCACCTAGAACAGTCCGGATGGTTCTTTTCCTCTTTACGACGTCTTTAGTGTTCTCGTGAGACGTGTAGAAACGCCACTCAACACCAAGCCAATGAAGAGAACGTCGTTGTAAGCTTGACCATTTACTTTTGACAATTCTTCATAGACAAGATGGTGAAAAACTAAAAAGAACCAAGACACAAACACACTTATTGTCTCTGTACATATTTGTCAACAATGACATATGAAAATGTAACGGTAATGTCCCAAAATGTCCAGCAGAGGGAGACTCCCGTCCGTCTGAATGACTTGAACACATTGTATCTAGTTCGACAATTATATTTAACATATCGGCACTATTACACTTTGTAACGTGTCTGACATGTTGTTAACTTATTAAAGACAACTTACGGCATTGCTTCTTCGCCACTTTGTGTATGATGACAACAGATATTACTACAGAAGACCGCAACATGTATGACTTGCTTTCGAACGAATACCTGAATTCAACCAACCGGAAGTAATTTAGCGGAAGTGACATCATCTAACTGCTGTTTACTGATTATAGCATATACAATAAATATAAACAACTTTAGCTCCAAATTGAAGCCTTGCAGTCAATAATACAAAAATATTATCAATTAATTATGTAAAGAATATTAACAATTGACTTTAGGACAACACAACGTCCACAGTTTCCAAAAACAATTTGAAATGTGGACTCGTCAGACCACAGAACACTTTTCTACTTTGCATCAGTCCATCTTAGATGATCTCGAGCCCAGCAAAGCCGGCGGCGTCTCTGGGTGTTGTTGATAAATGGCTTTCGCTTTGCATAGTAGAGTTTTAACTTGCACTTACAGATGTAGCGACCAACTGTAGTTACTGACAGTGGTTAACTGAAGTGTTCCTGAGCCCATGTGGTGATATCCTTTACACACTGAGGTCGCTTTTTGATGCAGTACCGCCTGAGGGATGGAAGGTCACGGGCACTGCCGCTTACGTGCAGTGATTTCTCCGGATTCTCTGAACATTTTGATGATATTACAGACCGTAGATCAGGGGTCACCAACGCGGTGCCCGCGGGCACCAGGTAGCCCGTAAGGACCAGATGAGTAGCCCGCTGGCCTGTTCTAAAAATAGCTCAAATATTTTTTAAATTTTAATTATTTACTAGCAAGCTGGTCTCGCTTTGCCCGACATTTTTAATTCTAAGAGAGACAAAACTCAAATAGAATTTGAAAATCCAAGAAAATATTTTAAAGACTTGGTCTTCACTTGTTTAAATAAATTCATTAATTTTTTTACTTTGCTTCTTATAACTTTCAGAAAGACAATTTTAGAGAAAAAAATACAACCTTAAAAATTATTTTAGGATTTTTAAACACATATACCTTTTTACCTTTTAAATTCCTTCCTCTTCTTTCCTGACAATTTAAATCAATGTTCAAGTAAATTTATTGTTTTTATTGTAAAGAATAATAAATACATTTAAATTTAATTCTTCATTTTAGCTTCTGTTTTTTCGACGAAGAATATTTGTGAAATATTTCTTCAAACTTATTATGATTCAAATTCAAAAAAATTATTCTGGCAAATCTAGAAAATCTGTAGAATCAAATTTAAATCTTATTTCAAAGTCTTTTGAATTCATTTTAAAATTTTTGTTCTGGAAAATCTAGAAGAAATAATGATTTGTCTTTGTTAGAAATATAGCTTGGTCCAATTTGTTATATATTCTAACAAAGTGCAGATTGGATTTGAACCTATTTAAAACATGTCATCAAAATTCTAAAATTAATCTTAATCAGGAAAAATTACTAATGATGTTCCATAAATTATTTTTTTAATTTTTTCAAAAAGATTCGAATTAGCTAGTTTTTCTCTTCTTTTTTTCGGTTGAATTTTGAATTTTAAAGAGTCGAAATTGAAGATAAACTATGTTTCAAAATGTAATTGTCATTTTTTTTGTGTGTTTTCTCCTCTTTTAAACCGTTCAATTAAGTGTAAATATCATTAATTATTAATAATAACATAGAGTTAAAGGTAAATCGAGCAAATTGGCTATTTCTGGCAATTTATTGAAGTGTGTATCAAACTGGTAGCCCTTCGCATTAATCACTACCCAAGAAGTAGCTCTTGCTTTCAAAAAGGTTGGTGACCCCTGCCGTAGATGGTGAAATCCCTAAATTCCTTGCAATAGCTGGTTGAGAAATGTTGTTCTTAAACTGTTCGACAATTTGTTGACAGAGTGGTGACCCTCGCCCCGTCCTTGTTTGTGAATGACTGAGCATTTCATGGAATCTACTTTTATACCCAATCATGGCACCCACCTGTTCCCAATTAGCCTGCTCACCTGTGGGATGTTCCAAATAAGTGTTTGATGAGCACTCCTCAACTTTCTCAGTCTTTTTTGCCACTTCTGACAGCTTTTTTGAAACACGTTGCAGGCATCAAACTCCAAATGAGCTAATATTTGCAAAAAAAATAAAGTTTTCCAGGTAGAATGTTAAAAATATCTTGTCTTTGCAGTCTATTCAATTGAATATAAGTCGAAAAGGATTTGCAAATCATTGTATTCTCTTTTTATTTACTATTTACACAACGTAAATAGTTGGAGGATACCCAGTTAGTTAGGATGCTTGTCTCTACAGCCACGCAGTTCTGGTTAACAGAATATAAATCTAATTTGTGGATGTTTAGAATAACAATGCCAATGTTGTTTGTGTTTTAGGGGATTTCTCGTACAGTAAAGGCAGCTCAGCCTGGACAGATACCAGCATCGGGAGTCAAAGTTGGCTACTTCACAAGAATTCCACTGCAAAAGGTACGCATCTTTTTATTAGAAATCACTGGATTTCGTCTGATGGATGCTTTGTCTGTTTCTCAGAGGAATACTTGTACGTGGCCAAGGCCCCGGGCCAGCAACTGACTGAGGCCCAGACGCGGACTCCCGTCCTGGGCCCCTCTGGCCCAACTTGTACCCTACGTTTTGATTTTGCACTCACGGGCAATCCAGCTCACATAGGTCATCGACTGCACTAGTGTACTACATGCCTTTTCTAGTCTTTTCTACTCACTGAACACTACGTCAACCATTGCAGGTGAACTGTCTGTCAGGGTGATTGACAGCATTTTGGGAGTGCAGCCAAAACTGTGGGAGTTCAGCGGAAAGACTGGGAAAGGGGAGGTCGAGTGGCAATATGCAGAAGTGGCCGTTGGAGCCAGAAACCATCGTTTTCAGGTAAAAAAAAATGTTTGGTTAGTGCGTGCAACAAAAATACAAAACGTGGGTGTATTAGTGCCCAAGGCATGGGTAACTTACACATCTGTGAAGGCACCATTAATGCTGAAAGGTACTTACTGGTTTTGGAGCAACATATGTTGGTTATGGTCATGGACGCCCCTGCTTATTTCAGCAAGACAATGCCAAGCCACGTGTTACAACAGCGTGGCTTCGTAGTAAAAGAGTGCGGGTACTAGACTGGCCTGCCTGTAGTCCAGACCTGTCTCCCATTGAAAATGTGTGGTGCAATATGAAGCCTAAAATACCACAACGGTGACCCCCTGTTGAACAACTTAAGCTGTACATCAAGCAAGACATTTTCTACACTTCTGTTAAAATGTAATAATCACTTATTCTTCTGTTGTTTGGATGCTTTACATTAGTTTTGGATGATACCACAAATGTAGGTATCGATCCGATACCAAGGAGTTACAGGATCATACATTGGTCATATTCAAAGTCCTCAAATGTCCAGGGACATACAGTATTTGCTGAGTTTATAAACAAAATATACATTTTAAAAAACAAAAGAAGATTTTTTGATGCTAAAAAATATCGATGTAATCATAGTAGTATCGACTAGATACGCTCCTGTACTTGGTATCATTACAGTGGATGTCAGGTGTAGATCCACCCATGGCAAGCATGTTTAGCTATTCCTCATCCTGCGGTGATAATGATACTTGTAAGAAACTCCCTTCATTTGTCGCCATGGAGACAAGGATTAGTGATTTAGAAGTAGCTACAACACTGCAGACTGCGGATGGACTTTAGCCGCTGGCTAGCTAGCTAGCCATGTCTTAAAAAAACCTCTTCCTGAGGGTGTTTCAGTGTTATAACTTCACCTTTATCTTTACTTTTTACACCAAAATGCGTCCATTCTCCCTTTTCTGTCTACACACCGTGTCTGCTTGTAAGTACTCCGTGTGTGTGCGCTGCCAAACATGCTCCTCACGACGTGACGATGACGAGGTGGGCGGGGGGTTGGGGGACCGGCACATTTTAGAGGCGGTATAGTACTGAATATGATTCATTAGTGTCGGGTTCAAACACTGATGACATCTATTAAACCAGACAAGAAGCAAGGAATTAAACAGAGACAGAATCAAATTTGGCTCAATTGAGGAGAGACGTCTGGAGTCTCACCACGCTCCCTGACGAAAGATTGTACGCCTCCTCTTTTATTTGGACTTTCCCTGATTACATGGCAACAGCTGTTTCTAAGGGACGGGGGTCGTAAACAGCTACCACATGTACAAAGAAAAGGTCGTAAAACAGTTCAAAGAAGAGGTCCCTGTAGGGGAGTCAGGTCCTGCTTCCTCTTCGCTTTGTAGCTCTCGGGTCAAGACAATATCTTTCTGTTGATTACACTACATGAAAGAAACAGAACACCTTCATGTTGCTTCCCATCCTACACAGTGGAGTTTTACAAGCCTTCTTCTTGGTAAGTTCAAAGACAGCTTTTGGTCTTCTCGCCGGGAACTCATTGAAACACAAAGTTTTGTGATAACTTTGATACAATTATTCTGACAATTAGTATCGCGGTACTATACTAGTACCGGTATACCGTACAACCCTAGTTCTAAAAAAAAGCTGTATATTTTTTGTTTTCAACAGTTAGCATTTGAATCCCGCGCAGTCAAACTGTGTCCTTCCGCCAAGATTAAAGTCCAAAACGTCCGCTTCACTGGTTGCCATGCAAATTATTTTCCGTCTACTTCAACAGGTAAATCTTTTCATTACAGTATTCAAACAGTTGATAACATCCTGTTCCTCAATGCATTGCCCTGTGTTGCATGTCTTTGGGGGGAAGAACTGTCATGTAACTTTGACGATGGACTATGTGGATGGCACCAGGACAACAGTGACAACTTTGACTGGACACTGCTGGATGGGATGGACCACACCACCGGGTTTGGTGCGTTTGAGAGCATACATTATTACTCATAATCAATTGTATATTTATGGACTATTTAATATGGTATGTGTACTGGTGGTCTATGTGTGTAAAGCATGTTCGATGATTACCTAAATTAAGATTAAGTAAACATTGGTAACTGTAGCTGCGACCTATAATGATAACTTGATCAAATGATAATGGGTGTGGTTCAGATCAATACATGTGCTAATACTCATTGGAATATACAACAAGAAATAAAAAAAACCCAAAATAGATAAATAAAAATGTATAATTAAAATACAAAATTAAATAAAAACATTTAGATACAAAATTAAAATTAAAATAATACAATAATTTATGAAGACATAAAAATGCTAAATGCAATACAATAATTGAAAAATAATATTATAAAATACAACATAATAAACATTTAATAAAATTGATAAACATTTAAAATAAAATTATGTTAATTAAAAATTCCAATAAAATACAAAAAAATGCAAAAATCTAAATAGAATAAAATTAGTTAAAAACATTTTTTTTATAAAGATACAAAATTAAATACAAATGATAAATTAAATGAAAATAATTAATTATTTCTAAAAAATAAAACATACAAAAATAATGATTATTAATAATCTATATGTTTTTAAAAATACAAAATAATAAATAAAAACACAAATGTAATAAAATTGATTAAAAAAAATCTAAATTCAAATAATGTCAATTCAAAATACAAATAAAAATGTATAAACCTGAACGAAATACAAATAATAAATTCATAATTAAAAAGTAAAAATGACAGGAAATAAAAGTAATGAAAATGAACACTACAAAGTAAATAAAAGTGAAATACTTCAATAAAGAGGCTGTTTGCAACATTAACACAGTTGCCGAGAAGGCGCTAATTTATCAATGTATTTTAAGCCCGTATGTGGGCTCTGTACCGAGGATGTCGTTGTGGCTTGTACAGCCCTTTGAGACACTTGTGATTTAGGGCTATATAAATAAACATTGATTGATTGATTGAAGCGTCTGATTTCTATGAAAGTTGTCATTTATCCAGGTCATTATAATCTCATGGCATATTGGACTGTATGGTTTATGGGATGGAAGCGTTTACTAAACACATATGTAACACGTGCATGCGCATTAGCATCGGGTGTTACTAGCTAATGATAGCAATTTGCATAGTTAGTATTCACTGTCATCGAACATAGAGTATATTTACAGTATATTCTATTATAACAACATGACTGCAAATTGTTCCTTGCTTCTTTTAAACTGACTTTGTGTGTGTGCACCCTCCCCCCTTTGGGTACGTGTTGACAAGAAACACAAATCATTTTATTCGGGTCGGCAACAGTTTTTAGTACAAAAACTTAGTCACTGGAAAATATAGACAGTTTCTAAACAAAGTTCAATAATAATAATCGTAACATAAGCCAATCAATGGTGTTCTTGTTATATTTTTTGGTTTGAAAAATGGAACTGGGAGGAAGTTGCAAACATCCCCTTTAATACATATAAAACAAATAAAAATAAAATGTAAATTATTGGTATTATTCATTATCAATAGTGTTGTTTCTATTGGTATTTGTATTGTTCCATTTGTAGTGTAATAATGCTCATTGTCATTTCTGTATTATTATTTATTTCACCAACTGCTTCTTTGCTATCACTTTTACTTACATATATGTGTAGATAACTGTCTGCTGTGTTGCTCTATTGTTTGACTTGTAGTATGTATTATTATTGTGTTTGCTGTTGTTGTTTTTGTCTCTCTGTCTTATCCCCCTTCTTGTCCCCACAATTTCCCCCTCTCTTTTTTTCTCTTTTTATTCCCTCCTGCTCCGGCCCGGCTGCACCAAATGATAATATAAATACATTTAATAAAGTCAAATACAAATAAGGCAACAAGAGAAGTATCCTACACTTCTCTTTTGTAAAGTAAATGTGAACAGCCTATATGGGCATCTACATCAACTATATGATTTGCCTGAGAAGCTGGACAGGACAAAACAAATAAAAACATTTAAAATTAAATAAAATGTTAACTTTAAAATGATTTAAAAAATACAATAAAAATGTAAAACACCTAAATGTAATACAAATGATGAAATTACAAAAACACATATTATATAAATTAAAAATACTAATTCCAAATTAAATGTAAAAAAATGACAACTGATGTCTTATTGTTGAATTCAAAATAAAAGCGGGAATTTTGTCTATTTTTGCTGTTAAATTCCAGGTAAAAGTCTGGTGGTGGACATGTGGAGTTCCTCCCTGCGTGGTGCTTTAGGACGTTTGCTGTCATTCTCACTTTTACCAGGCAGAGCGGACCAATGCCTGGCCTTTTTCTACAAAATCTACGGCCCCAACACAGGTGAGGTATTGAGTGAATCAAAAGCAAACCTCTAAAGCAGGGGTCACCACCCTTTTTGAAAGCAAGAGCTACTTCTTGGGTAGTGATTAATGCGAAGGGCTACCAGTTTGATACACACTTAAATAAATTGCCAGAAATAGCCAATTTGCTCAATTTACCTTTAACTCTATGTTATTATTAATAATTAATGATATTTACACTTAATTAATCGGTTTAAAAGAGGAGAAAACACGAAAAAAAATGACAATTAATTTTGAAACATAGTTTATCTTCAATTTCGACTCTTTAAAATTCAAAATTCAACCGAAAAAAAGAAGAGAAAAACTAGCTAATTCGAATCTTTTTTGAAAAAATTAAAAAAAAGAATTTATGGAACATCATTAGTAATTTTTCCTGATTAAGATTAATTTTAGAATTTGGATGACATGTTTTAAAAAGGTTAAAATCCAATCTACACTTTGTTAGAATATATAACAAATTGGACCAAGCTATATTTCTAACAAAGACAAATCATTATTTCTTCTAGATTTTCCAGAACAAAAATTTTAAAAGAAATTCAAAAGACTTTGAAATAAGATTTAAATTTGATTCTACAGATTTTCTAGATTTGCCAGAATAATTTTTTTGAATTTTAATCATAATAAGTTTGAAGAAATATTTCACAAATATTCTTCGTCGAAAAAACAGAAGCTAAAATGAAGAATTAAATTAAAATATATTTATTATTCTTTGCAATAAAAACAATAAATTTACTTGAACGTTGATTTAAATTGTCAGGAAAGAAGAGGAAGGAATTTAAAAGGTAAAAAGGTATATGTGTTTAAAAATCATAAAATAATTTTTAAGGTTGTATTTTTTCTCTAAAATTGTCTTTCTGAAAGTTATAAGAAGCAAAGTAAAACAATTAATGAATTTATTTAAACAAGTGAAGACCAAGTCTTTAAAATATTTTCTTGGATTTTCAAATTCTATTTGAGTTTTGTCTCTCTTAGAATTAAAAATGTCGGGCAAAGCGAGACCAGCTTGCTAGTAAATAAATAAAATTTAAAAAATAGAGGCAGCTCACTGGTAAGTGCTGCTATTTTTAGAACAGGACAGCGGGCTACTCATCTGGTCCTTACGGGCTACCGTGTTGGTGACCCCTGCTCTAAAGTCCAACAAATTTGAAATCGAACTATACCTTCTCTCATTTTAGGTACTCTGAATGTCAAATTGTTTGACAAGCATGGTTATGAGGAGGTGCTGTGGACCCGCAGTGGAGCACACGGAAACATGTGGCATGAAGCCCACTGCCCAGTACCACACCAGCTCATAACATATCAGGTATGCCAGAACCTCAACATTGTCAAAATATCTTTCATCCCCAATCTGAGGAATCACTTCTACATGTCAAGGATTTAATAATAGCATATTTTTCCCCATCTAAAGTATTTCTTCCGCCCACAGTTGATGTTTGAGGCAGTTCGCGCCGGTTTTGATGGTCGGGTGGCCATCGATGACGTGGCCTTGTTGGCCCAACCGTGCACCGTGCCGAGGGTGTGTTCCTTTGAGGGTCAGAGGTGTGGCTACAAAAGCTACGGTCAGGTTTACTGGCTCCATCGGAATGGACACGCTGCAAATGTGACCGGACCCAAAACTGACCACAGTCTTGAAACGGAACTGGGTAATGAAAAGTAGCATTTTTATCAATCAATCAATCAATCAATGTTTACTTATATAGCCCTAAATCACGAGTGTCTCAAAGGGCTGCACAAGCCACAACGACATCCTCACATCCCACATTAGGGTAATAAAACACTCAACCCAATGGGGTAACAATGAGAAGCCTTGGAGGGGACCGCAGATGTGGTGATCTTGATACATTTTAGGTCGATCATAGTGATCAGCGGTATTTTTCGGACTATAAGGCGCACGTAGAATCCTTTCATTTTCTCAAAACTTGACAGTGCGCCTTATAACCCGGTGCGCCTAATGTACGGAATAATTCTGGTTGTGCTTACCGACATCGAAGCTATTTTATTTGGTACATGGAGAAATGATAAGTGTGACCAGTAGATGGCAGTCACACATAAGATATAACTCAAGGAAACAACACCAACATTTTATATGTTCCGTTGAAAATATAGAACATTACACACGGCGCTTAAAAATCTGTCAAAATGTTTTAGTATGACTTTGGTAAGCTATGAAGCCACACCGCTTGATGGATTGTCCTGTGCTTCAACATAGGAGTATTATTATGGTGTGTGTATAAGGTAAGACATATTATCTGGCGTTTTGTTTGGAAAAAATATGCAAGAGCAACGTTTCTTACCTTCTTATATCTGCTGATGTGTATTTGGGATCTGCATTAGTCCTTAAAATTTGCGCGCATTCCGCACCGTAGTCAATAAGCTTCTTCTTTGTCTCTATCTTCTTGTTATGTGACATTCATCCTCCACTGTTGCCATTTCTAATATAAAGTAGTGTAAAGTTCTTACTTATATCTGTCAGTAAACTCGCCATGAAAGCGCTAAAACATACCGGTGTAGTGAGTTGACATTATTCACCCAAGGAACTTTAGTTATTAGAGAGTTCCGGTCGGACAGTTTTTCCCACGGGACACATTTCGGGCGTTGTTGATGCACTAGTGAGCCACGGATGAGGACATGCTGCTCCGTTATTGATTGAAGTAAAGTCTGAATGACATTATTTTATTTATTTAGCCGTTTTATTTACTTAGTATATAATACCATTTTGAAGTAATCTCTAGTGTGTTTAGTTTTTAATGCAGATGCTTTAAAACTGGCAAGTTAAAAACAATATAAAAAACAAAATTACAATGTTGATTGTATGAAAAAATTAATTGTGATGGGTTTTTTTGCCGTATCACCCAGGCATACTGTACGTGTTGGTGTATATTTTCAAATCATGCTGAAAAACAGACTACATACCAGGAACATTACCGTTATATCTTCTTAAAGTCTCACTGCTGCTTTTATTTCCAAGTCATATTTGCTTGAGGTACTTATGAATTTTGACTAGAGATGTCCGATAATGCCTTTTTTGCCGATATCCGATATTCCGATATTGTCCAACTCTTAATTACCGATTCCGATATCAACCGATACCGATATATACAGTCGTGGAATGAACACATTATTATGCCTAATTTTTGTTGTGATGCCCCCGCTGGATGCATTAAACAATGTAACAAAGGTTTTCCAAAATAAATAAACTCAAGTTATGGAAAAAAATGCCAACATGGCGCTGCCATATTTATTATTGAAGTCACAAAGTGCATTATTTTTTTTAACTTGCCTCAAAACAGCAGCGTGGAAATTTGGAGATGCTCTCCCTGTAGCGGGGGGTGTATATTGTAGCGTCCCGGAAGAGTTAGTGCTGCAAGGGGTTCTGAGTATTTGTTCTGTTGTGTTTATGTTGTGTTACGGTGCGGATGTTCTCCCGAAATGTGTTTGTCATTCTTGTTTGGTGTGGGTTCATAGTGTGGCACATATTTGTAACAGTGTTAAAGTTGTTTATACGGACACCCTCAGTGTGACCTGTATGGCTGTTGACCAAGTATGACTTGCATTCACTTGTGTGTGTGTGAAAAGTCGTAGATATTATGTGATTGGACAGTGCCTTTAAGGTTTATTGGCGCTCTGTACTTCTCCCTACGTCCGTGTACACAACGGCCTTTTAAAAAGTCATACATTTTACTTTTTAAACCGATACCGATAATTTTGAAACCGATACCGATAATTTCAGATGTTACATTTTCAACCATTTATCGGCCGATAATATCCCTAATTTTGACAAATGCAATTTTGAACAAACTGAGGACATTACCCCAAAACAGCACTATTAATAATTTTTATTAACACAAAACTAGGGATGGCTTTTTGACGATATTTCGATATTGTCCAACTCTTTAATTACCGATACTGATATCAACCGATACCGATACTGATATATACAGTTGTGGAATTAACACATTATTATGCCTAATTTGGACAACCAGGTATGGTGAAGATAAGGTCCTTTTTTTTTTTTTAATTAATAAAATAAAATAAAATAAATAAATTAAAAACATTTTCTTGAATAAAAAAGAATGTACAACAATATAAAATCAGTTATATAGAAACTAGTAATTAATGAAAATTAGTAAAATTAAGTGTTAAAGGTTAGTACTATTAGTGGAGCAGCAGCACGCACAATCATGTGTGCTTACGGACTGTATCCCTTGCAGACTGTATTGATATATATTGATATATAATGTAGGAACCAGAATATTAATAACAGAAAGAAACAACCCTTTTGTGTGAATGAGGGGAGGGGGAGGGAGGTTTTTTGGGTTGGTGCACTAATTGTAAGTGTATCTTGTGTTTTTTATGTGGATTTAATAAAAATTAAAAAAAATAAAAATAAAAAAACGATACCGATAATAAAAAAAAACGATACCGATAATTTCCGATATTACATTTTAAAGCATTTATCGGCCGATAATATCGGACATCTCTACACAAAACATATTTCAAACAAGCACCAACTGCATCAATCTAGTGACAACTGAAGACTACATCAACTTGATGTCTAATATGTATTACATATGAATATCCGTTTGTAATTTAGTCTTAGTTATTCACTTTTTATGCATCATAGAGTAATTGTAATAAAACATGGTTTGTCCTACCTGCTCTGCGTGCAGGTTTTTACATGATGGTTAGCACTGGGAGACACTTCCTTCCCGCTGGTGGCGCAGCAACACTTATGTCGCCTCTCCGCCAGGGAACGGCTAAAACAGAGTGCGTCCATTTCTGGTACCACATGGCAGGAGAGAATCCCGGTGAGTCTCTAGCTGGCTTGAACTCGACCGAAAATGTCCACAACTTTGTTTAAAAGTGTGTGCACGTGTTGTTTACAGGTGCTCTGTCAGTGTATATGAAGCCGGTGAGCGGTGAGAGGGTGAAGATCTTCACGGATAGTCTGAACCAGGGAGATGTGTGGCACCATGGCAGTGGAAACATATCACCTAATCTTGTGGACTGGCAGGTAAAGTGTGGAGAGCCTTACTAACCTTTAAAGTGGAGTTCTTTGCATATTTACCGTATTTTTCGGACCATAGGGCGCACCGGATTATAAGGCGCACTGCCGATGAGCGGGTCTATTCAGGTCTATTTTCATACAAAAGGCGCATTCAATTTTTTTTGTATTAAAGGCCTACTGAAATGAATTTTTTTAATTTAAACGGGGATAGCAGATCTATTCTATGTGTCATACTTGATCATTTTGCGATATTGCCATATTTTTGCTGAAAGGATTTAGTATAGAACAGGGGTCGGCAACCCGCGGCTCCGGAGCCGCATGCGGCTCTTTGACCACTCTGATGCGGCTCAGCTACATACTTGCCGACCCCCCCGATTTTCCCAGGAGACTTGTGGATCTCAGTGTCTCTCATAGATAACTCCCAGGGAAAATATAATCCTATTTACACTCTAATTACTAAATAAAGGGAGTGCCCTAATTGCACTGCATTAATTGTTCTCTATAGCATTTACATACAGCGTGCCATCCCGGCCACATGTTGTATGTTTTATTTTTTCTTGCACACATAGGAGACAGCAAAGCATACTTAGTCATCAGCCACACAGCTTACACTGACGGTAGCCGTATCAAACAACTTTAACATTGTTACGTTACAAATATGCGCCACACTGTGAACCCACACCAAAAAAGAATGAAAAACACATTTCTGGAGAACATCCCACCGTAACACAACATAAACACAACACAACCAATACCCAGAATCCCATGCAGCCCTAACTCTTCCGGTCTACATTATACACCCCCGCTACCACCAAATCCCCCCACACATCAACCCCCCACCCCTCTCCGTGCGTTGGTTGAGCGGAAGAGTTAGGGCTGCATGGGATTCTGGGTATTGGTACCGTCAGTGTAAGATGTGTGGCTGCTGAGCTAGTACGCCTTGCTGTCACTTACGTGAGCAAGCTGAAACTGCATTCTGCATGTGGTCGAGCAGGTACGCTGTTGGGGCAGGCTGTAGAGGGCGCCAAAAGCAGTGTCATCAAACCCTGATATTCGGGAGTCTCCCGGGAAAAATGAGAGGGTTGGCAAGTATGACGCTATCAAGCGCCATTTATTCACACATCAAATTTCCACATTAAAGTGCGTGTGTCGGAGACCCCTGGTTAACATAGCATGTTTTTCATTTTAATTTTTTTTGTGGCTCCCATTATTTTCTTTAATTTGTGAAACTTGCCAAAATGGCTCTTTGAGTGGTAAAGGTTGCCGACCCCTGGTATAGAACAACGGCGATAAAGATAGCAACTTTTGGTATCTGATAAAAAAAAAGGCTTGCCCCTACCGGACGTAGTCAATTGAACATATACGCAAAGTTCCCTATTGTTTACAATGATGGCCGCATGAAGTGAGAGAGATTCGGACCGAGAAAGCAACGATTTCCCCATATATATACTCTATTAGCCACAACACAACCAGGCTTATATTTAATATGCCACAAATTAATCCCGCATAAAAACCCCTAGGTGTTTGTTATTATAGCTACGAGCTACTAGCTCAAGCTAGTTATAGCTCGAGCGGGTAATATGGACGGGATCCCGTCCATATAACCAGCCAATACAATTCAAACACCTGCACAACACACACAATCACTCAGCCCAAAGAACCGTTCACCTAACCCAAGGTTCATAAAGCTTATATATTTAACCAAAGTTACGTACGTGACACGCACGTACGGGCAAGCGATCAAATGTTTGGAAGCGCGCGGGTGGGACCTGATATTCAGCTGGGAATGACTACAACAGTAAATAAACACAAGACATATATATACTCTATTAGCCACAACACAACCAGGCTTATATTTAATATGCCACAAATGAATCCTAATGCTAGCTCCTAGCTCCTAGCTACTAGCTCGAGCTAGTTATAGCAAGCGATCAAATGTTTGGAAGCGCAGCTGCGTACTCACGGTATTGCAACTGTGTATCCAAATCAAAGTCCTCCTGGTTAGAGTCTCTGTTGTCCGAGTTTTTCGATCTTGACTGCATCTTTCGGGAATGTAAACAAAGAAGCGCCGGCTGTGTACGTGTCGCTGCCGACTTCCCTCGCAAAATAGACGCTTCGCACCGACAACTTTCTTCTTTGCTTGCTCAGCTTCTTTCTCCATAATGCAATGAACAAATTGCAACAGATTCACGAACACAGATGTCCAGAATACTGTGGAATAATGAGATGAAAACAGAGCTATTTCGTATTGACTTCAATGGTGTCCGAATAGTTCCGTTTCAATGATTGACGTCACGCGCATACGTCATCCTCAGAGGCGTTTCGAACCGGAAGTTTAGCGGGAAATTTAAAATGTCACTTTATAAGTTAACCCGGCCGTATTGGCATGTGTTGCAATGTTAAGATTTCATCATTGATGTATAAACTATCAGACTGCGTGGTCGCTAGTAGTGGCTTTCAGTAGGCCTTTAAGTGATAATTTAGTGATAATAAAGAATATCGATTTGATCATTTTGGTATCGACCATGTACTGATACTATACTCGTGTATGTTTTTTTTCTAGGGCACTAACATATTGACATTTTGTTCTGCAGCTGCAGTTTGAGGTGATTGGAAGAGGAGGCGAAGACACTCATGTTGCCATTGATGATATTTTCCTTTCTGCTCATCCATGTGAAAATAAAGGTTTGTTGGTTTAACAAAGTCATTTATTATACATTACAAGTCAAACCGGTTGACTTGATTCCAGTTTGAATGAAAACATTGAAAATGCATCACACATGTTGCGCTACAGACCAATGTCCTCTACCTTGGTTCTGTTCCATGTTTTAGCTTCCAAGTGCAGTCTGGAGAGAGGACTGTGTGCATGGAGCAACACTCAGAACAGCAAACGGGACAAACTGGATTGGGAAGTGACGAGTCGAGAAACAGAAAGTCACTACACTACCCCACTTGGAGATCACACCCTTGGAACCGAGAAAGGTGAACAACAATCAAACCGAAGTTCGGTCAAGGCTTATTTGTCTATATAGCACACTTTGAAAACAGCCACTTTTGCCCCAAAAGTCCTGTATAGTTTAAAAACAGAAACGTAAAAGGTAAAAACAAAAAAAATAATAGTACAGATCATTCTATAAAACACAAACAATCAATAAAATGGTATAAACTAATACACAACAAAATAATCACCATGAATGAAATAACGAATAGCCATAAAATCATTAAAAATAAATAAATAAATATATATATATATATATATATATATATATATATATATATATATATATATATATATATATATATATATATATATATATATATATATATATATATATATATATATATAATACATATATAAATATAATATATATATATATATATGTATATATATATATATATAAATATACATAAAAATATATATATATATATATTTATAATACATATATAAATATAATATATATATATATATATTTATAATACATATATAAATATAATATATATATATATATATATTTATAATACATATATAAATATAATATATATATATAAATATATATATGTTTATATATATATATACATAAAAATATATATATATATATTTATAATACATATATAAATATATATATACATATAAATATATATATATATATTTATAATACATATATAAATATCATATATATATATATATATATATATATATATTTACATATATATATTTACATATATATATTTACATATATATATATATATATATATATATATATATATATATATATATATATATATATATATATATATATATATATATATATATGTATGTATATACAGGTGTATATACATGGTGTACATATGTACATACAGCTGTACATATGTATATATGTATGTATATATATATATATATATATGTACATATATATATATATATATATATATATATATATATATATATATATATATATATATATATATATATATATATATATATATATATATATATATATATATATATATATATATATATATATATATATATATATAGATGCAACCTATGCTTAAAAGAGAAACTGTTTATCATATACCGCCCAGAGTTGTCATCCCTCAACAAGCGCAGCGAAATTGTATCAGCATGCCGTCACAGAAGGAAACACCTCCTAGGTAACACATGAGTCAATCACCACGCCCCCACGCCTGCCTGTACCCACCCACTCTGTGCCCTATATAAACCATGGTATGTGAATGCTTCCATTAAAATCTCCTGAGGATTGAGGAAATCCCTCATGAAACAGGCCTGTAGAGATGAAATAGTCTTGTGATTTTTTCCCACACATACATATTACGCTCTACCACGGTATCGAGCACTATTTTTTGGATAATCTAATTAAGACATATATTCCGCTCCAAATTCACTTTTGTTGAGCACTGTACGACGATCAGAAATGGAAAAATTCAACATCGACTACTCCACGAAGAACATTCCCATACCCGCGCAGAATGACTACAAGCTAAGGCTCATAGAGAAGACGGAACACTTCCTGAGAAGGATGCGGTGGAAAGCACACTTTTTCCTCCACCCTGAAACAAAAGGAACACAAAAGAAAACTTACGGATTTAAATCCACCAAGAACCCACCCACAGTTGAGGAACTAAAGGATTTTGAGAACGACATGCTCAAAATGATACAATCAGTCAAATTCAAGCCAGTTCGCAACCCACTCCTCACCAAGCTGAAAAATGACACGGAGCGCATCAAGAAAGTAAGCAACCTCATCATAGCTGCCGACAAAACCACAAATTTCTACAGAATGAACATACAAGAACATAACACTTTACTGGACAAAAGCATCACCAAATCATACAAAAAAGCACAACCCAATACTTTACAGAACATCCACCTGGAAAACAAACGGATCGCGGCTGAACTGGACATCGAGGACAGGGTGGACGCTACAGCCAACAAGGAAGCCTTCATCACATTGAAGGACCACAAACCCAACTTCGCAAATAACCCATCATGCCGACTAATAAACCCAACTAAATCCGAAATAGGAAAAATCAGCAAAACAATCCTGGACAGAATCAACACAAAAATTACAGACAAAACACCACTCAACCAATGGAGAAATACAGCAGCAGTAATCAAATGGTTCAGCAACATCCAAGACAAACAACAGCACAACTTCATCTCCTTCGATGTCGAAGAATTTTACCCTTCCATCACGCAAGACCTACTGACCAAAGCACTAGACTTTGCCTCGGACTACGACTCAATCACAGGCAACGAAAAAAACATCATCATCCACGCAAAGAACTCCATACTCTTCCGCAACGGTACACCATGGCAAAAAAAGAACAATTCAACATTCGACGTCACTATGGGGAGTTTCGACGGAGCAGAAACGTGCGAACTTGTTGGGAGTTTCCTCCTCTCCCAGCTCGCTAGCCTCAACCTGAACCTTGGTATTTACCGTGATGACGGACTGGCAGTGTGTCGCGCCTCGCCAAGGAGCAGCGATAATACCAAGAAGCGTATATGCCAAATCTTCAAAGAGAACGGCCTACGGATCACGATTGAAGCCAACAAGCAAACCGTCAACTTCCTCGACGTCACTTTCAACCTGAGGAATAACAGCTACCGACCCTTCACGAAACCCAACACAACACTCCAATACGTGCACCATGACAGCAACCACCCACCCACCACCACGAAAAGAATACCTACCGGAATTAATAAAAGACTATCGATGCTATCATCTAGCAAAGCTGAATTCGACAAAGCAACCCCCCCGTACCAAAAAGCACTTGATGAATGCGGATACAACTTCACCCTCACCTACGAACCCACGCCAGGAAACCAACCAAAAAGGAGCAGAAAACGAAACAACATTATCTGGTACAACCCCCCATACAGCAAAAACGTCTCAACTAATATTGGCCACAAATTCCTCACCCTGATCGACAAACACTTCCCCAAAGGCAACACCCTAAGAAAAGTATTCAACAAGAACAACATTAAATTGAGCTACAGCTGCATGAACAACATGCGGCAAATAATTTCAAACCACAATAAAGCAATTGAAAAGGAGCCGCCCACCACCAGGCAGAACGACTCCAAAACCGACAAAAGCTGTAACTGCCGCAAGAAACCTGATTGCCCTCTCAACGGGGGGTGCTTACAATCATCAGTTGTTTACCAAGCAAAGGTAATACGCAAGGACATTAACACATCCGACACATACGTAGGATTAACTGAGGGAGAATTCAAAACCAGATGGAACAATCACAAGGCTTCTTTCAGATGCAAAAGACTCCGGAACACTACAGAACTCAGCAAACACATTTGGAATCTCAAAGACAATAATGTTGAATACTCAATAACATGGCAAATTCTTGCATCCAGCACACCTTACAACAGTGGTAACAAAAGATGCAACCTATGCTTAAAAGAGAAACTGTTTATCATATACCGCCCAGAGTTGTCATCCCTCAACAAGCGCAGCGAAATTGTATCAGCATGCCGTCACAGAAGGAAACACCTCCTAGGTAACACATGAGTCAATCACCACGCCCCCACGCCTGCCTGTACCCACCCACTCTGTGCCCTATATAAACCATGGTATGTGAATGCTTCCATTAAAATCTCCTGAGGATTGAGGAAATCCCTCATGAAACAGGCCTGTAGAGATGAAATAGTCTTGTGATTTTTTTCCCACACATACATATATATATATATATATATATATATATATATATATATATATATATATATATATATATATATATATATATATATATATATATATATATATATATAGTCCTACTACGCCGTTTTGTCCTACTAATTTTGGCGGTCCTTGAACTCACCGTAGTTTGTTTACAAGTACAACTTTCTCCAACGATGCCAGAGAAAGACATATTTTATCCCACTCGTTCTTTGTCTCATTTTGTCCACCAAACCTTTTATGCTGTGTGTGAATGCACAAAGGTGAGCTTTGTTGATGTTAATGACTTGTGCGGAGTGCTTATCATTTTATTTATTTTGTATTGATTGTTTTTTAATATTTTTATGGATATTCCTTATCCCACTCATGGTGATTATTTATTTATTAGTTTATACCATTTTATTGATACTCAGTGGCCTTGTGGTTAGAGTGTCCGCCCGGAGATCGGTATGTTGTGAGTTCAAACCCCCCGGCCGAGTCATACCAAAGACTATAAAAATGGGACCCCATTACCTCCCTGCTTGGCACTCAGCATCAAGATCAAATTGTCATGTCTGTGTTAATCATGTTTTTGTTTGGCCATGTTTTGCTTGGTTTTTGGACTCTCTTTAGTTCCTGGTTGCACTTCCTTGTTTTGTTTGGTTTCCGTTGTCACCCATTAGTTTTCACCTGACACGTCATGTCACACACCTGTTTCACGTTTTGAGTCACGCACCTGTTGTTAATCATGTCTGGGTTATTTAAGTCTTTCTTTCTGTTCGCTCGTGCTGCGTTCATTGTCTTTGTCACACCGGTTCATGTCCCTTGTTGACCAAGTACGTTGTCATAGTCCCTGTCCTAGCTTCTGCTAACTAGCAGCTTCTTTTGTGTTTTAGGCACGCTTGCCTTTTTTGTTTATTGTTTGCGTTTGTGATAGTTTGAGTGATTTATGTTTAATAAATCCAAGCTCACCTTCACGCTGTCGTCCGGAGCCGTTTTTGCATTGGAAGAACAACCCCGCAGCCAGCTGCGACCCCCCCCCCCATGTGATTAAACTTTAACTTGCACAAAAGCTAACATTTAAAAAAAAATTTAAACCATAACTCGGGGGTCGGCAACCCGCGGCTCTAGAGCCGCATGCGGCTCTTTAGCGCCGCCCTACTGGCTGTCTGGAGATTTTTCAAAAATGTATGAAGAATGGAAAAAGATGAGGGGAAAAAAATCTATTTTTTTGTTTTAGTATGGTTTCTGTAGGAGGACAAACATGACACAAACCTCCCTAATTGTTATAAAGCACACTGTTTATATTAAACATGCTTCACTGATTCGAGTAATTGGCGAGCGCCGTTTTGTCCTACTTATTTTGGCGGTCCTTGAACTCACCGTATAGTTTGTTTACATGTATTGATTGATATAACTTTCTCCGACTTTCTAGGACGTGTTTTATGCCACTTTTTCTGTCTCATTTTGTCCACCAAACTTTTAACGTTGTGCATGAATGCACAAAGGTGAGTTTTGTTGATGTTATTGACTTGTGTGGAGTGCTAATCAGACATATTTGGTCACTGCATGACTGCAAGCTAATCGATGCTAACATGCTATTTAGGCTAGCGATGTGTACATATTGCATCATTATGCCTCATTTAGTTTCCTTTAAGTCCTCTTAATTACATTTATATCTCATGACACATGTAATATGGCTTTTAATTTTTTGCGGCTCCAGACAGATTTGTTTTTGTATTTTTGGTCCAATATGGCTCTTTCAACATTTTGGGTTGCCGACCCCTGCCATAACTCAAGTTGATAGGGGAAACATAGAGGTCTCAGTATAAAGGCAAACAACTTGTGTTTTTGATTCCAAGAGTCAACATGACATGATTATGTCCCTGTTAGATTCTTGCTGTTATAAGATTACTCCAATTTGAAGCTTTACATTAAGTTTGCATGTAAGCACAATTAAATAAAATGTATAATGCATGAATATATTAACACCAATATAATGCAAATGAGCCACAAACGGGACTATTTATTGAAATACGAAGATGGGTGCCATCACTTACTCTTAATGCGATAGGTCAAAATAAATGTATTACTACCCACGATGCATTTCTGTGAAAGTTAAGCTACTTTGCTCATTTCAGACTAAATAAATGTTGTTGTTTTTTTCAAGGTTATTATCAGGGAGATTTTTTTTTTAAAAAAGGCAACGGTAAGTGAGAAAGGTGGCATGAGTACCAATTGCATTGTCCAATATTTTGGAAAATCCTAATTTCTGTAAAAAAGTGGGAATTTTTCTGGATTAAAAAAATACCAAGTTTTATTGTGCTAATCCGAACGAATGTTTTAATTGTGGAATGGTTGAAACTAGTTGAAAAATGTGGGAGTAGTAGTCAAAAGAGAAAAAGGGCAAAAGAACATTAAAATTATGATTTACTGTAGAACCGGAAGTATTGGAACGTTTTGACGCTCAAAACAGGATAAATCGGATGAATAGTTTGGGAGTTATAGTCGGATGAAAAAAGCTACAGAAGAATACTAGATTAATTGTGGTGTAGAATAACATAGTGTGAATGCCTAAACGCAATAACACATCACTTACTGCTGTCTTTAGGATGCAGACTGATAGAATCTTGTTATGTTATGTTTCCATGCAGAATGACTCATACTCTTTGCAAAGAAAAGTGGGGTGGAACCAAGCGGCTTTTCATTTCGGTCTCGCCATTTGCGGTTTTAAATTGGCTGTCGAAGTGTACCAACTTGTTGGATTACATCCTCGTCCTTGTACTTTTCAGCTGAGATGCATGATTTATGATCTACAAAAAATACTTAACAGGGAACGAGGAAGCAGCTCACCACTTTATGATGTAACCATAGGGACACACACAATAGTCTGTCTGGGTTAGAGCTTAAAATAACAATATCATTAATACCTGGTTAATAATTAGGTCCCGAAATGTAAATGGAGTATTGTTGGCGCTTTTTGGATGCTTTTTTTATAGGGTTTTATGGGCTTTTTTTTGATTGATTGAAACTTTTATTCGTCGATTGCACAGTACAGTACATATTCCGTACAATTGACCACTAAATGGTAACACCCCAATAAGTTTTTCAACTTGTTTAAGTCGGGGTCCACGTTAATCAATTCATGGTACAAATACATACTATAAGCATAATAAGTGATTCAATGCGCAGTAGTGCGTAAATGTGTTCCTGTATAGTATTTCTCCAGCAAATGTCACGTGGTGACATCAATGATGGTATTTTGAGAGGTCATCATCGAAGTCGGACATGACTGAAGGCCTAGGCGGGAAACGCACGGCCCGCCACTGCTCAGCATTGATTACAAGACGTTTCATCTTCTCATGAAACCAAAAAATATATATTTATTTACAGTTTTGGTTCCGCAATAACCATCTTCCACTCCCCTTTTTCCAGGTCACTTCCTGTTCCTGTCAAGTAGCAACCGGACAGCAGCCTATCAGAATGCTCAGCTGATCAGCCCGCACCTGCCCCCGACTAAAGGCACTTGCCTGAAATTCTGGGCCTACAAACCGTACTCATGTAAGGATTTTCACTCGCCGCATTTTCACATCGCGAGGTCAAGACGACGCCTACTAATTGACCAACGGTACGTCGCCATTGCGAGGCTTCAAACAGGAAGTGTTTTCAGAGGATAGAGATAGTGTCACAGGCTAGAAGAGTCACAGAAAGGCATATCCGACGTCCCCTGCACAACAAAAAGCCACCTGTCGGGCCCTTCCTTGTGAGAGAATAGCAAAAACACATCACTTACTGTACAAAGTCTGCTGTCACTAGGAAGCCGCCTGGGAAAAATGAGGCAAAACCACCTGTGGGGCCCTTCCTTGTGAGAGAATAGCAAAAACACATCACTTACTGTACAAGGTCTGCTGTCACTAGGAAGCCGACTGAGAAAAATGAGGCAAAACCACCTGTCAGGCCCTTCCTTGTGAGAGAATAGCAAAAACACATCACTTACTGTACAAGGTCTGCTGTCACTAGGAAGCCGACTGAGAAAAATTAGGCAAACCCACCTGTGGGGCCCTTCTTTGTGAGAGAATAGCAAAAACACATCACTTACTGTACAAAGTCTGCTGTCACTAGGATGCCGCCTGGGAAAAATGAGGCAAAACCACATGTCGGGGCCCTTCCTTGTGAGAGAATAGCAAAAACACATCACTTACTGTACAAAGTCTGCTGTCAATAGGAAGCCGACTGAGAAAAATTAGGCAAAACCACCTGTGGGGCCCTTCCTTGTGAGAGAATAGCAAAAACACATCACTTACTGTACAAAGTCTGCTGTCCCTAGGATGCAAACTGGGAAAAATTTGGCAAAACCACCTGTCGGGCCCTTCTTTGTGAGAGAATAGCAAAAACACATCACTTACTGTACATAGTCTGCTGTCACTAGGAAGCCGACTGAGAAAAATTAGGCAAAACCACCTGTCGGGCCCTTCCTTGTGAGAGAATAGCAAAAACACATCACTTACTGTACAAAGTCTGCTGTCACTAGGATGCTGACTGAGAAAAATTAGGCCAAACCACCTGTGGGGCCCTTCCTTGTGAGAGAATAGCAAAAACACATCACTTACTGTACAAAGTCTGCTGTCACTAGGATGCCGCCTGGGAAACATTAGGCAAAACCACATGTCGGGCCCCTCCTTGTGAGAGAATAGCAAAAACACATCACTTACTGTACAAAGTCTGCTGTCACTAGGAAGCCGACTGAGAAAAATTAGGCAAAACCACCTGTCGGGCCCTTCTTGTGAGAGAATAGCAAAAACACATCACTTACTGTACAAAGTCTGCTGTCACTAGGATGCCGCCTGAGAAAAATTAGGCAAACCCACCTGTGGGGCCCTTCCTCGTGAGAGAATAGCAAAAACACATCACTTACTGTACAAAGTCTGCTGTCAATAGGAAGCCGACTGAGAAAAATTAGGCAAAACCACCTGTGGGGCCCTTCCTTGTGAGAGAATAGCAAAAACACATCACTTACTGTACAAAGTCTGCTGTCACTAGGATGCCAACTGGGAAAAATTAGGCAAAACCACCTGTCGGGCCCTTCTTTGTGAGAGAATAGCAAAAACACATCACTTACTGTACAAAGTCTGCTGTCGCTATCATGCCGACTGAGAAAAATTAGGCAAAACCACCTGTCTGGCCCTTCCTTGTGAGAGAATAGCAAAAACACATCACTTACTGTACAAAGTCTGCTGTCACTAGGATGCCGACTGAGAAAAATGAGGCAAAACCACCTGTCGGGGCCCTTCCTTGTGAGAGAATAGCAAAAACACATCACTTACTGTACAAAGTCTGCTGTCTGAATCATGTGCCTCTCAGTCCGTTCCATCGAGGACGTGGAAGACATCTACCTATTTGGAACCGTGATCGCGGGGCACCTGCTGATTGGACTGGGCATTGCTCTGGTGTGTCGTCAAATTCGTAAGACGATGGCAGCCACTCAAGGAGCCCAAAGGCTGTTCATCACAATAGAAGGATTGGGTCCGGCTGTGGGATCACAGACTGGGGCGATTTCTGAACTGAATCGCAAGATGGATCACATCATGGAGAAGCTTGCTGAAAGGGGAAAAATTGGATATGAGAGCCAGCATGGACGAATAGAACAGACAAGCCATTGTAATGTCTGCTCGCGGAAAAACAAAAATCCTAATCTACGATTTGACTCCCTCGAATGGCCTTGACGCTGCAACAACAGGAGCAGGCTGTTCTGAAAACATCCCCCAAGGACTCTCAAAGATGGATGCTTTTGACCTCCCTCCCTCCTCAACGACACCTGGAAGTCGAACTTTGCTTGAATTGCATGCAGAATGGCCCCAAGCCTATGGACACAACACCACTACACCCAAGACAATGGGCATATACACAAACACTTAGTGGGACTATGCCGAAAATGTCATTTCAGTTCTTATATGTCTTGTACATGTTAAGAATGGACAATAATAAAGCATCCTGAATCCTGGTTGCCGTTATGCCGCAACCACCGTTGTGTTTTCACACCTTTTTTTTTTCATTTTGTTGTTTCCTCGTTTTTTGAATGCATCGTTGTACTTCTTCTTGCAGCAGACAGCCGGCTGATGGTGTGGACTTTGTCCAAAGGTCTTCTCCAGGAGCTGCTGGAGGTGAAAGAGCTCGGAGGACCGTGGAGACGTGTGGACATTGACATCATTTCCACGGACGAGTACCAGGTGAGATCCTCACCGCCAACACAGACAACAAACACATGACACCGAATATTAAATGTGCTGCTTTTTGTTGCCAGATTGTCTTGGAGGGAATCAAAGGTGTGTCCGGGGTCCTGGCTCTGGATGACATCGAGTACACGGTCGGGATCAACTGTGCTAAAAAAGTCACTGATGTCCAGACAGGTAAGGGATGGCAAATATTTAGCATGTTTCATAGCACAAAAAGCGACATTGCATGTGATTGTTTCGTAGCGAAGGCAAATGGGATTGTGCCAAATGTGGCCTTTTATTGTGGGCCGGCACACCTGTGCAATTAATCCTGCATCTTGATACGTCACACCCATGAGGTGCACTGCAAAAAGTCAGTGTTCAAAAACAAGAAAAAAAAATACAAAAATGAGGGGTATTTTATTTGAACTAAGCAAAATTATCTGCCGATAGAACAAGAACATTTGGCTTGTCAAGACTTTCCAAAACAAGTAAAATTAGCTAACCTTAATGAACCCAAAAATACCTTAAAATAAGTATATTCTCACTAATAACAAGTGCACTACTATATGAGTACGTGTTTTCTATTGTTTCAATGAAAATAAAACAGCAAAGTCCATTTGGCTGTCATCTGTTTTAATTATGAGACACAATTGTTTCAAAGTCATGATTTTTTTTTACATGCTTGAAATAAGAAATTATTACTTTAAAAAAGTAATAATTTAAAGGCCTACTGAAAGCCACTACTACCGACCACGCAGTCTGATAGTTTATACATCAATGATGAAATCTTAACATTGCAACACATGCCAATACGGCCGGGTTAACTTATAAAGTGACATTTCAAATTTCCCGGGAATTATGATGACGTATGCGCGTGACGAAGTCAGAGTAACGGAAGTTATGGTACCCCATAGAATCCTATACAAAAAGCTCTGTTTTCATTTCATAATTCCACAGTATTCTGGACATCTTTTGCAATTTGTTTAATGAACAATGAAGGCTGCAAAGAAGACAGTTGTAGGTGGGATCGGTGTATTAGCAGCGGACTACAGCAACACAACCAGGAGGACTTTGTTGGAGTGCTAGCCGCGCTAGCCGCGCTAGCCGCCGACCTCACCTTGACTTCCTACGTCTCCGGGCCGCCAAACGCATCGGGTGAAGTCCTTTGTCCTTCTGCCGATCGCTGGAACGCAGGTGAGCACGGGTGTTGATTAGCAGATGAGGGCTGGCTGGCGTAGGTGGACAGCTAATGTTTTTAGCATAGCTCTGTGCGGTCCGGTTGCTAAGTTAGCTTCAATGGCGTCGTTAGCACAGCATTGTTAACCTTCGCCAGCCTGGACAGCATTAACCGTGTATTTACATGTCCACGGTTTAATAGTATTGTTGATTTTCTATCTATCCTTCCAGTCAGGGGTTTATTTTTTTTGTTTCTGTATGCAGTTAAAGCACGATGCTATCACGTTAGCTCGTAGCTAAAGCATTTCGCCGATGTATTGTCGTGGAGATAAAAGGCACTGAATGTCCATTTCGCGTTCTCGACTCTCATTTTCAAGAGGATATAGTATCCCAGGTGGTTTAACATACAAATCCGTGATCCACAATACAAAAAGGAGAGAGTGTGGAATCCAATGAGCCAGCTTGTACCTAAGTTACGGTCAGAGCGGAAAAAAGACACGTCCTGCACTGCACTCTAGTCCTTCACTCTCACGTACCTCATGCACAAATCTTTCATCCTCGCTCAAATTTAATGGGGTAATCGTCGCTTTCTCGGTCCGAATGTCTCTCGCTCCATTGTAAACAACGGGGAATTGTGAAGAATACTAGCTCCTGTGACGTCACGCTACTTCCGCTACAGGCAAGGCTTTTTTTTATCAGCGAGCGAAAGTTGTGAACTTTATTGTCGATTTTCTCTACTAAATCCTTTCAGCAAAAATATGGCAATATCGCGAAATGATCAAGTATGACACATAGAATGGATCTGCTATTCCCGTTTAAATAAAAAAAAATCATTTCAGTAGGCCTTTAACTTCAACACTAACTTTGTGAGTGTTGATGACACAGCTTTGCAACACTTGATATTCTAGTTTCAGGCATGTTTTACTCAATATAGCTCATCAAATCTCAGCAACAAACTGTAATATCTTACTGAGATCATTTAGGACCAAAACCCTTAAAACAAGTAAAACACTCTAACATAAAATCTGCTTAGTGAGAAGAATGATCTTATCAGACAGAAAATAAGCAAATATCACCCTTATTTGACATATTTCATCTTACTTAGATTTCAGTTTTTGCTGTGTGGGTTGGATTATCTTGGCAAAGAAGAAATGCTCACTAACACAGATTTAGACAGATTTGTGAACAATATTTGAGAGGAATAGGTCTTTTGTGTACCGTATTTCCCGGACCATAGGGCGCATCGGACTATAAGGCACACTGCAGATGAGCGTGTCTACTCACCTCTATTTTCATACAAAAGGCGCATTAAAGGCCTACTGAAATGAATTTTTTTTATTTAAACGGGAATAGCAGATCCATTCTATGTGTCATACTTGATCATTTTGCGATATTGCCATATTTTTGCTGAAAGGATTTAGTATAGAACAACGTCGATAAAGTTCGCAACTTTTGGTCTCTGATAAAAAAAAAACTTGCCCCTACCGGAAGTAGCGTGACGTAGTCAGTTGTTCACTCCCTCATATTTTCCTATTGTTTTCAACGCAGCTAGAGCGATTCGGACGATTACCCCATTAATTTGAGCGAGGATGAAAGATTTGTGGATGAGGAACGTGAGAGTGAAGGACTAGAGTGCAGTGCAGGACGCATCTTTTTTCGCTCTGACCGTAACTTAGGTACAAGCTGGCTCATTGGATTCCACACTCTCTCCTTTTTCTATTGTGGATCACGGATTTGTATTTCAAACCACCTGGGATACTATATCCTCTTGAAAATGAGAGTCGAGAACGCGAAATGGACATTCAGTGCCTTTTATCTCCACGACAATACATCGGCGAAATGCTTTAGTTACGAGCTAACGTGATAGCATCGTGCTTTAACTGCATATAGAAACAAAAAAAAATAAACCCCTGACTGGAAGTATAGATAGAAAATCAACAATACTATTAAACCGTGGACATGTAAATACACGGTTAATGCTTTCCAGGCTGGCGAAGGTTAACAATGCTGTGCTAACGACGCCATTGAAGCTAACTTAGCAACCGGACCGCACAGAGCTATGCTAAAAACATTAGCTCTCCACCTACGCCAGCCAGCCCTCATCTGCTCATCAACACCCGTGCTCACCTGCGTTCCAGCGATCGGCGGAAGGAAGAAGGACTTCACCCGATGCGTTTGGCGGCCCGGAGACGTGGGAAGTCAAGGTGAGGTCGGCGGCTAGCGCGTCTGCTCTCCAACAAAGTCCTCCTGGTTGTGTTGCTGTAGTCCGCTGCTAATACACCGATCCCACCTACAACTGTCTTCTTTGCAGCCTTCATTGTTCATTAAACAAATTGCAAAAGATGTCCAGAATACTGTGGAATTATGAAATGAAAACAGAGCTTTTTGTATAGGATTCTACGGGGTACCATAACTTCCGTTAAACTGACTTCGTCACGCGCATACGTCATCATACCGCGACGTTTCAGCCGGATATTTCCCGGGAAATTTAAAATGTCACTTTATAAGTTAACCCGGCCGTATTGGCATGTGTTGCAATGTTAAGATTTCATCATTGATATATAAACTATCAGACTGCGTGGTCGCTAGTAGTGGCTTTCAGTAGGCCTTTAAAGGAGTTATATTATTATGATTTTTTTCTAAATGTAAAAGACTTCCTTGTGGTCTACATAACATGTAATGGTGGTTCTTTGGTCAAAATGTTGCATGGATGATGTTTTACACATCATCTTCCAGCCGCTTTCTGACAGTCGCTTCAGGATGTGCCGTTTTGTGGGCGGGTCTTATTTACGTGCCTCACCTTCAACAGCGTCTTCTCCCCGTCATCTTTGTTGTAGCGGTGTAGCGTGCAAGGACGGGAGTGGAAGAAGTGTCAAAAGATGGCGCTAACTGTTTTAATGACATTCAGACTTTATTTCAATGAATAACGGAGCAGCGTCTCCTCATCCGTGGCTCACTAGTGCAAAAACAACGCCCGAAATGTGTCCCGTGAAAAAAACGTCCGACCGGAACTCTCTAATAACTAAAGTTCCTCGGGTGAATAATGTCAACTCACTACACCGGTATGTTTTAGCGCTTTCATGGCGAGTTTACTGACAGATATAAGTAAGAACTTTACACTACTTTATATTAGAAATGGCAATAGCAGAGGATAGAGAAAGATCGAGAAAAAGAAGAGGCTAATCGACTACGTACTACAAAGGCAGATGCGCGCAAATTTTCAGGACTTATGCAGATCCCAAATACCGATCAGCGGGTACCAGAAGGTAAGAAAAGTTGCTTTTGCATAATACTGCGAAACAAAACACCAGATAATGTCTTACCTTATGTCAGGTTCAAACACTGATGACATCTATTAAACAAGACAAGAAGCAATGAATTAAACAGTGACAGAATTAAATTTGGCTCAATTGAGGAGAGACGCGTACCCACTGTACCCTTGCACAGTGTCGTCCCACGCCACTGACGAAAGATTGTACGCCTCCTCTTTTATTTGGACTTTCCCTGATTACATGGCAACAGCTGTTTCTAAGGGACGGGGGGTCGTAAACAGCCATCGCCTTTGATTAAAACAGTTCAAAGAAAAGGTCGTAAAATAGTTCAAAGAAGCGGTGCCTGGAGGGGAGTCTGGTCCTGCTTCCTCTTCGCTTTGTAGATCTCGGGTCAAGACAGTAGCTTTCTGTTGATTACAATACATAAAAGAAACAGAACACCTTCATGTTGCTTCCCATCCTACACAGTGGAGTTTTACCAGCCTTCTGCTTGGTAGGATTAAAGACAGCTTTTGTCTGCTCGCCGGGAACTCATTGAAACACAAAGTTTTGTGATAACTTAGATACAATTATTCTGACACCTTATACACACACCATAATAATACTCCTATGTTGAAGCACAGTACAATCCATCAAGCGGTGTGGCTTCATAGCTTACCAAAGTTGCAGTAAAACATTTTTATACATTTTTGAGTGCCGTGTGTAATGTTCTATATTTTCAATGGAACATGGAAAATGTTGGTGTTGTTTACTTGAGTCATATTGCAGTCTACACATATCTCTTATGTGTGACTGCCATCTACTGGTCACACTTACCATTACACCATGTACCAAATAAAATAGCTTCGATGTCGGTAAGCACAACCAGAATTATGCCGTACATTAGGCGCACCGGGTTATAAGGAGCACTGTCGAATTTTGAGGAAATGAAAGGATTTGAAGTGCGTCTTATAGTCCGGAAAATACGGTATATAGTATATAGTTTATGGAAAATGGCAGCAAAAAGAAAAGTGTTGCGTTTATATTTTTGGTAGAGTGAAGGTCCTGCAAGAATTGAAGTGAAGTGAATTATATTTAGGGATGTCCGATAATGGCTTTTTGCAGATATCTGATATTCCGATATTGTCCAACTCTTTAATTACCGATACCGATATCAACCGATATATGCAGTCGTGGAATTAACACATTATTATGCCTAATTTGGACAACCAGGTATGGTGAAGATAAGGTACTTTTTAAGAAAATTAGCAAAATAAGATAAATAAATTAAAAACATTTTCTTGAATAAAAAAGAAAGTACAACAGTATAAAAACAGTTACATAGAAACTAATAATGAATGAAAATGAGTAAAATTAACTGTTAAAGGTTAGTACTATTAGTGGAGCAGCAGCACGCACAATCATGTGTGCTTACGGACTGTATCCCTTGCAGACTGTATTGATATATATTGATATATAATGTAGGAAGCAGAATATTAATAAGAGAAAGAAACAACCCTTTTGTGTGAATGAGTGTAAATGGGGGAGGGAGGTTTTTTGGGTTGGTGCACTAATTGTAAGTGTATCTTGTGTTTTTTATGTGGATTTAATCTTTTTTTTTTTTTTTTTTTTTTTTAAAACGATACTGATAATAAAAAAAACGATACCGATATTATCGGACATCTCTAATTATATTTATATAGCGCTTTTCTCTAGTGACTCAAAGCGCTTTTACATAGTGAAAGCCAATATCTAAGTTACATTTAAAGCAGTGTGGGTGGCACTGGGAGCAGGTGGGTAAAGTGTCTTGCCCAAGGACACAACGGCAGTGACTAGGATGATGAAAGCGGGAATCGAACCTGGAACCCTCAAGTTGCTGGCACGGCCACTCTACCAACCGAGCTATACCGCTCCAGAACTGGAATGTGTTCAGCTTCCAAAACGCGTCCAGATGGCATCAGATGAACAACATCCACAGGTCAAATGTATTTTGTTTCCCCTGCAGCGTCGAGGAAGCCTGACAATGCAGGAGGGATCGCAGCCTCGGTCCTGGTGGTCCTGCTTCTGATTGGCACTCTGGTGGGGCTCCTTATTTTCTACCTGCATGTTCAGAGGAGGGCCACGCTTTTGACCAACCCTTCAGCTGTCGACGGTTTCAGTAACGACACCTACGACCCCAGCGTCACAGTAAGTTCATGTCCCTATAATGTCCTGATCATCACATCTAAATAGGGATGTCCCGATACCAATATTTTGGTACCGGTACCAAAAAATGGCATTATTGTCTTTATTATAACAAAAAATCTTAGGGTACATGAAACATATGTTTATTATTGCAATTTAGTCCTTAAATAAAATAGTGAACATACTAGACAACTTGTCTTTTAGTAGTAAGTAAACAAACAAAGACTCCTAATTAGTAACATATTGTGTCATTTATACACCTATTATTTTGTACACATTATAAAGGACAAGCTGTCATTTACTGTTAATATCTGCTTATTTTCTGTTTTAACATGTTTTATCTACACTTCTGTTAAAATGTAATAATCACTTATTCTTCTCTTCTTTGATACTTTACATTAGTTTTGGATGATACCACAAATGTAGGTATCGCATGCTTACCTTAGCTAAAGCTAAATACTACTCAAATCTCATCCGCCTCAACAAAAACGATCCTAAATTTCTGTTTAGTACAGTAGCATCGCTAACCCAACAAAGGACTCCTCCCAGTAGCTCCACCCACTCGGCAGATGATTTTATGAATTTCTTTAATAAGAAAATTGAACTCATTAGAAAGGAGATTAAAGACAACGCATCCCAGCTACAACTGGGCTCTATTAACACAAATACGACTGTATATACGACGGACACTGCCCTCCAAAATAGTCTCTCTATTTTTGATGAAATAACATTAGAGGAATTATTACAGCGTGTAAGTGGGATAAAACAAACAACATGTTTACTTGACCCACTTCCTGGGAAACTTATCAAGGAACTGTTTGTATTATTAGGTCCATCAGTGTTAAATATTATAAACTTATCACTTTCCTCCGGCACTGTTCCCCTAGCATTCAAAAAAGCGGTTATTCATCCTCTGCTCAAAAGACCTAACCTCGATCCTGACCTCATGGTAAACTACCGACCGGTCTCCCACCTTCCGTTTATTTCCAAAATTCTCGAAAAAACTGTTGCACAGCAGCTAAATGAACACTTAGTGACTAACAATCTCTGTGAACCTTTTCAATCCGGTTTCAGGGCAAATCACTCTACGGAGACAGCCCTCGCAAAAATGACTAATGATCTATTGCTAACGATGGATTCTGATGCGTCATCTATGTTGCTGCTTCTTGATCTTAGCGCCGCTTTCGATACCGTCGATCATAATATTTTATTAGAGCGTATCAAAACACGTATTGGTATGTCAGACTTAGCCTTGTCTTGGTTTAACTCTTATCTTACTGACAGGATGCAGTGCGTCTCCCATAACAATGTGACCTCGGACTATGTCAAGGTAACGTGCGGAGTTCCCCAGGGTTCAGTTCTTGGCCCTGCACTCTTTAGTATTTACATGCTGCCGCTGGGTGACATCATACGCAAGTACGGTGTTAGCTTTCACTGTTATGCTGATGACACTCAACTCTACATGCCCCTAAAGCTGACCAACACGCCGGACTGTAGTCAGCTGGAGGCGTGTCTTAATGAAATTAAACAATGGATGTCCGCTAACTTTTTACAACTCAACGCTAAGAAAACGGAAATGCTGATTATCGGTCCTGCTAGACACCAACATCTATTTAATAATACCACCTTAACATTTGACAACCAAACAATTAAACAAGGAGACTCGGTAAAGAATCTGGGTATTATCTTCGACCCAACTCTCTCGTTTGAGTCACACATTAAGAGTGTTACTAAAACGGCCTTCTTTCATCTCCGTAATATCGCTAAAATTCGTTCCATCTTGTCCACTAGCGACGCTGAGATCATTATTCATGCGTTCGTTACGTCTCGTCTCGATTACTGTAACGTATTATTTTCGGGCCTCCGTATGTCTAGCATTAAAAGATTACAGTTGGTACAAAATGCGGCTGCAAGACTTTTGACAAAAACAAGAAAGTTTGATCATATTACGCCTATACTGGCTCACTTGCACTGGCTTCCTGTGCACTTAAGATGCGACTTTAAGGTTTTACTACTTACGTATAAAATATTACACGGTTTAGCTCCAGCCTATCTCGCCGATTGTATTGTACCATATGTCCCGACAAGAAATCTGCGTTCAAAGAACTCCGGCTTATTAGTGATTCCCAGAGCCAAAAAAAAGTCTGCGGGCTATAGAGCGTTTTCTATTCGGGCTCCAGTACTCTGGAATGCCCTCCCGGTAACAGTTAGAGATGCTACCTCAGTAGAAGCATTTAAGTCCCATCTTAAAACTCATTTGTATAATCTAGCCTTTAAATAGACCCCCCCTTTTTTAGACCAGTTGATCTGCCGTTTCTTTTCTTCTCTCCTCTTCTCCCCTGTCCCTTGCGAGGGGGAGTTGCATAGGTCCGGTGGCCATGGATGAAGTGCTGGCTGTCCAGAGACGGGACCCCGGGTGGACCACTAGCCTGTGCATCGGTTGGGGACATCTCTGCGCTGCTGACCCGTCTCCGCTCGGGATGGTTTCCTGTTGGCCCCGCTGTGGACTGGACTCCCGCTGATGTGTTGGATCCACTGTGGACTGGACTTTCACAATGTTATGTCAGACCCACTCGACATCCGTTGCTTTCGGTCTCCCCTAGAGGGGGGGGGTTACCCACATATGCGGTCCTCTCCAAGGTTTCTCATAGTCATTCACCGACGTCCCACTGGGGTGAGTTTTTCCTTGCCCGTATGTGGGCTCTGTACCGAGGATGTCGTTGTGGCTTGTACAGCCCTTTGAGACACTTGTGATTTAGGGCTATATAAATAAACATTGATTGATTGATTGATCAATCTGATACCAAGTAGTTACAGGATCAGGCCTGGCCCTAACCAATCTGGCGCCCTAGGCAGGATTTTGGGTGGCGCCCCCCCCCCCCCCCACATCGGCAGTGAAGTGTATATACTCACAAGAAACTGAATAGCTTTGTGTTTGACCTTTTTTTTTACTTAAAGAAAGCAAATTAACATATTATATGAGAATGTTATGTTATGATTATCTTTAACCGAATCACAGCAGTGCTCCAATTAAAAAACAGCATTCCCTCTCATGTGATATTGCTTAATTAACATTAACGATGTGCACTTTAACAACTAGGCTTACAACTATACCTAATATATAAAGGGGTGGAAAAGTGACTATTACCTGCAGGGCAAACATTAGCTAACCAGAAGGCAATAACAATGTAAACAAAAAACACCTGCTTAAAAGATCTAATACAAATGTCCCTGAGGAATGTAAGGTGGGAGTACTGTAATTACCTAACGTTACATTATTATTTTCCATAACAATTTAGCCCCCTCCACAATATTAACCCGACGTTAAAACAGAACTAGCTATTTATTGATTAGCAATTGCCGAATCATGTAACATTAGCTTAATGCTAAAAGCCAGGTTACTATCACATTCTGTAACAGACAAATAATTTCATGTAGGCTAACGTTACCTACCTGCTACAACTGTCTTTTTCTCGTTTCTCCTCCTCTTCTTTTCTATTTTTTCTTCCCTGGGCACCTGACAGTTTTGGCCGTTTTGACATCTTGTGTTGATTTTTTTATGTGGTGACGTCCAAAAAGAGTCATGATACGGGAAGGGAGGGGGCGCACCGTGCGGGGGGGGGGGGGGGGGGGGGGGGGGGTTAATGTTGTAACAAATAATATTTCTATTAAATAGGCTTTACTTTGCATTTTAATTAGCGTTGGATTATTTTTTGTATTTAGAAATAATAGTACCAACTTTTTTTTTTTTTTTTTTTTCTTTTTTCCCTCCAACATTTGTGGCACTGGCGTGGCGCCCCCTGATGGACGGCGCCCTTAGCATTTGCCTATACGGCCTATGCCACGGGCCGGCCCTGTACAGGATCCTACATTGGTCATATTAAAAGTCCGCAATTGTCCAAAAGAAGGTTTTATGATGCTAAAAAATATCGATGTAATCATACTAGTATCGACTAGATACCCTCCTGTACTTGGTATCATTACAGTGGATGTCAGGTGTAGATCCGATACCAAGTAGTTACAGAATCATACATTGGTCATATGAAAGTACCAATGATTGTCACACACACACTAGGTGTGGTGAAATTTGTCCTCTGCATTTGACCCATCACCCTTGTTCACCCCCTGGGAGGTGAGGGGAGCAGTGAGCAGCAGCGGTGGCCGCGCCCGGGAATCATTTTTTGGTGATTTAACCCCCAATTCCAACCATTGATGCTGAGTGCCAAGCAGGGAGGTAATGGCTCCCATTTTTATAGTCTTTGGTATGACTAGGCCGGGGTTTGAACTCACAACCTCCCGATAGGCCACAGAGTAATTTAAGTCCTCATGTGTCCAGGGACGTATTTCCTGAGTTTATAAACGTAATATAAATTTTTAAAAAACAAAAAAAGATTTTGCGATGCTAAAAAATATTGACATAATCATATTAGTATCGACTAGATACGCTCTTGTACTTGGTATCATTACAGTGGATGTCAGGTGTAGATCCACCCATGGCGTTTGTTTACATTGTGACGCCGGTGAGCTATTGTATCCTCCTACGGTGTGTAGTGAAGCATGTTTAGCTATTCCTCGTCCTCCAGTGATAATGATATTAGAGGCGGTATAGTACCGAACAGGATTCATCAGTATCTTGGTACTACACTAGCACTAGTATAGCGTACAGCCCTACATCTAATCATCATCAGGATGTTGACATGTTCTGATTCATGATGATGTCCACGCCAGGAGAACCACGTCAGAATCCCCCCCGCACAAAACCACCCGATGGCCGCCGGTATCAACGTCGTCTCTGTGAGTAAAGACAATTGCTGTCAAATACTGTAAATCCACAGAGGACAATCAACATGTGCATCAACTACCTCAACTTAAGAGTGTTTGGAGATAAGAGCTTCCTCTGGGATAATTGTTACGCTTTAAGTTGCAAGTCAAACATTTAGTTACCCGAGTTAGTTGGTGTACCAAATGTCACGATGAACACACCGCAAGTTCAGACCAACACATCTGGTCTTGGGATGGAAGAAAGTGGGTGTCAAGGGCAATACTGAGAGGAAGAAGTGGATGATATTCATCGAATTAAAAAAAAGAAATCATCAAAAAACCAATTGAGCATGTCACTGCTAGTCTGCACAGTATTGGAGCAGTAAATAATTTCCTCTCACACACACACTACTGAAATGTTTTCCTCTCACATACACTACTGAAACACTCTCATACACACTACTGAAACTCTCATTCACACTACTGAAAGGTTTTCCTCTCACACATACTACTGAAACACTCACACACACTACTGAAACACTCTCATCCACACTACTGAAATGTTTTCCTCTCACGTACACTACTGAAACACTCTCATACACACTACTGAAACTCTCATTCACACTACTGAAAGGTTTTCCTCTCACACATACTACTGAAACACTCATACACACTACTGAAATGTTTTCCTCTCAGTTACACTCCTGAAACACTCTCATACACACTACTGAAAGGTTTTCCTCTCACACATACTACTGAAACACTCATACACACTACTGAAACTCTCATTCACACTACTGAAAGGTTTTCCTCTCGCACATACTACTGAAACACTCTCATACACACTACTGAAACACTCTCATACACACTACTGAAATGTTTTCCTCTCACATACACTACTGAAACACTCTCATACACACTACTGAAACTCTCATTCACACTACTGAAAGGTTTTCCTCTCGCACATACTACTGAAACACTCTCATACACACTACTGAAACACTCTCATACACACTACTGAAATGTTTTCCTCTCACATACACTACTGAAACACTCTCATACACACTACTGAAATGTTTTCCTCTCACATACACTACTGAAACACTCTCATACACTACTGAAACTCTCATACACACTACTGAAACTCTCATTCACACTACTGAAATGTTTTCCTCTCACACATACTGCTGAAGTACGATCAATAGACGTGGAACATGATAGTATCATGTTTATATACCTATACATTACTAACTTCTTTATATATATATATATATATATATATATATATATATATATATATATATATATATACAATACAGGCCAAAAGTGTGGACACATCTTCTCATTCAATGTGTTTTCTTTATTTTCATGACTATTTACATTGTAGATTGTCTCCAGGCAGCTACAACCCTAAACTAACACCTTCCCGGAATTGTTAATAATCAAATGTAAACAATCAAATGCAGATACTTTTTCTTATGCCTTCTGATCTCTCTCTCTCTCTCTCTCTCTCTCTCTCCTCTCTCCTCTCTCCTCTCTTCTCTCTCTCTCTCTCTCCTCTCCTCTCTCTCTCTCTCTCTCTCTCTCTCTCTCTCTCTCTCTCTCTCTCTCTCTCTCTATGCCCACTACTTGCGGTCCATATCCTACCAAGTCAGACCTACACTGTTCCAATATCCATTTCCTCTGTTCTCAATCGTTGATGACTGATGATAACAACCAAACCTAACCCCCTTTTGGCCTGTACTGTATATTTATATGTATATGTTGGTGAATGCATGTATTTACATGCTTAACAAGGCATGTGATCAAGTACTAGGATTTTGACAGAGACTCTAGAGTCCTTTCTTGTTTCTTTATCTCAAGATCGATTTCTTGTTGGGTTTTTTTTGTTTTTGTTTCTTTTCTTTTGTCTATTGGACATGTACAAAGTGAATGTGGAAAGGGTCGGCATAATAAAAGCTGTCAGCTTCAGCCTATACCTTATTGGTCAGGAACTGTCAACCGATACTTGTATTCATTTATCTGAAGTGTTCTGTTTACATGAACTACATGAGTTAATTGCACTCTTGTATCTGTGCAGGTCTCTGCGGGTGTCAGAGAGAGGGAGGTGGCGTGAAGCAGGAGGAAAGGCGCCACTACAAAAGTGGTCTGGTGAAATTTAGGCGATATCACAGCAGAAGAACTGCTTGTGTCGACCTTGCATCAAACACACACACACACACACTAACACTAATACACACATACAGTATCCACACTGATAAGGGTCTAATCAGGGCACCGTACGGTATGGCGATGACCTCAAGGCGGTGCAGCTTGTTTCCTGTGGACGGATGGCGGCTGGAGGCCGGAGGACAACATTTGGTTGGTCGACATTTGTCTGACATGCTAGCTCTGTTGAAGCAGCACACACTTTCAGACATTTGCAGTGCATTGTGGGTAGGCGCTAATTGAAGTTGCATTGTGGAGCTTGATTGATCATGAATTTATCAATTCCATATTAAATAAATGGCCGCTAGGCATAAAGAAGGATGACGATAATATAGGATTATTGAAGAATACATTAAATTCATGAGCATTGAAATGTTGTGGAGTAATTATTATGAATAGTATATTAAAGTAGGGAAGGGATTCATATGGCCCCATTCCTGGGTGGATTTCGCTTGAGATCTGCTGGAAATGATGGAAAGCGCCACTTTATATAGCAACTGATGCGATGTTCAAAGTTTGGGGTTGTCACAAAAGACGATGTAAGATATTCAAAACTACTGCCACCTGGCGGCCAAAGTGGAAGGTGAACCCCCTTAATTCGTCACGTTCCATGTGTCGGGTAAACCGCAACTAATGGGGCCATATGAATTATCTTCCAACTGTAATAACGATATAGTCAAATATCCAATGTTTAGAATAGAATAGAAATGACTTTATTGATCCCCGGGGGAAATTCTGCATCACAGTTCGCTCACAATAAACAATAAACACTTGGGTATTTTTTTTACATGTGAATAATATAAATACAGTCTATTATACAGCATTATTCACATGTGAATAATATAAATACAGTCTATTATACAGCATTATTCACGTGGGAATAATATAAGTACAGTTTATTATACAGCATTATTCACGTGTGAATAATATAAGTACAGTTTATTATACAGCATTATTCACATGTGAATAATATAAATACAGAATGTATTTATATTATGTATAATATAAATACAGTCAATTATACAGCATTATTCACATGTGAATAATATAAATACAGCATTATTGACATGTGAATAATATAAATACAGCATTATTCACCTGTGAATAATATAAATACAGTCTATTATGCAGCATTATTCACATGTGAATAATATAAATACAGTCTATTATACAGAATTATTCACATGTGAATAATATAAATACAGCATTATTCACATGTGAATAATATAAATACAGTCTATTATACAGCATTATTCACATGTGAATCATATAAATACAGTCTATTATACAGTATTATTCTCGTGTGAATAATATAAGTACAGTCAATTATACAGCATTATTCACATGTGAATAATATAAATACAGTCTATTATGCAGCATTATTCACATGTGAATAATATAAATACAGTCTATTATACAGCATTATTCACAAGTGAATAATATAAATACAGCATTATTCATATGTGAATAATATAAATACAGCATTATTCACATGTGAAAAATATACATACAGTCTATTATGCAGAATTATTGACATGTGTATAATATAAATACAGTCTATTATACAGCATTATTCACATGTGAATAATATAAATACAGCATTATTCACATGTGAATAATATAAATACAGTCTATTATACAGCGTTATTGACATGTGAATAATAAAAATACAGTCTATTATACAGCATTATTCACATGTGAATAATAAAAATACAGTCTATTATACAGCATTATTCACATGTGAATAATATAAATACAGCATTATTCATATGTGAATAATATAAATACAGTCTATTATGCAGCATTATTGACATGTGAATAATATAAATACAGTCTATTATACAGCATTATTCACATGTGAATAATATAAATACAGCATTATTCACATGTGAAAAATATAAATACAGTCTATTATGCAGAATTATTCACATGTGAATAATATAAATACAGCATTATTCACATGTGAATAATATAAATACAGTCTATTATACAGCATTATTGACATGTGAATAATAAAAATACAGTCTATTATAGAGCATTATTCACATGTGAATAATAAAAATACAGTCTATTATACAGCATTATTCACATGTGAATAATATAAATACAGCATTATTCACATGTGAATAATATAAATACAGTCTATTATGCAGCATTATTCACATGTGAATAATAAAAATACAGTCTATTATACAGCATTATTCACATGTGAATAATATAAATACAGCATTATTCACATGTGAATAATATAAATACAGCATTATTCAAATGTGAAAAATATAAATAGAGTCTATTATGCAGAATTATTCACATGTGAATAATATAAATACAGTCTATTATACAGCATTATTCACATGTGAATAATATAAATACAGCATTATTCACATGTGAAAAATATAAATACAGTCTATTATGCAGAATTATTCACATGTGAATAATATAAATACAGTCTATTATACAGCATTATTCACATGTGAATAATATAAATACAGTCTATTATACAGCATTATTCACATGTGAATAATATAAATGCAGTCTATTATGCAGCATTATTCACATGTGAATAATATAAATACAGCATTATTCACATGTGAATAATATAAATACAGCATTATTCACATGTGAAAAATATACATACAGTCTATTATGCAGCATTATTGACATGTGAATAATATAAATACAGTCTATTATACAGCATTATTCACATGGCAATAATATAAATACAGCATTATTCACATGTGAATAATATAAATACAGTCTATTATGCAGAATTATTGACATGTCAATAATATAAATACAGTCTATTATACAGTATTATTCACAGGTGAATAATATAAATACAGCATTATTCACATGTGAATAATATAAATACAGTCTATTATACAGCATTATTTACGTGTGAATAATATAAATACAGTCTATTATACAGCATTATTCACATGTGAATAATATAAATACAGCATTATTCACATGTGAATAATATACATACAGTCTATTATACAGCATTATTGACATGTGAATAATATAAATACAGTCTATTATACAGCATTATTCACGTGTGAATAATATAAATACAGTCTATTATACAGAATTATTCACGTGTGAATAATATAAATACAGCCTATAATACAGCATTATTCACATGTGAATAATATAAATACAGTCTATTATGCAGCATTATTCACATGTGAATAATATAAATACGGTCTCTTATACATTTAAATACAGTCAAAAAGGAACATATGGTTTATACAGTCTGATGGCTGTCGGTATGAAAGACTTCCTGTGCCGTTCCGTGTTGCATTTTGGGAGTCCGAGCCTTCCACTGAACTTGCTCATTCTCTCTGCCAGGTCCGGGTGTAGTGGGTGGGAGCTTTGCTAGACCACCGCCAGAGAGTCTAGCTCCACTCCCACCACATTACTGGCCTTTATACCAAGGGATACAAATCTACAATTACTGATATCACCCTAAGAAAATTTATTTTAAAATGATTTAATAGTAATAATCAATATTTTGTAAGATAATAACTTTCTTGAGGCACCAGGGCAGAGTCACACCCTCTCGCTAAATTGACCATAAAGCTTTCTTTCCAAGAAGAAAGCGATGACGACATCCTGTCCCTAGCAACTGCCTCGTCTCTAAGGCAACATTCTCCCATGTCTGCGGCTCTCATCTGCTCAGTGACAGAAGGACAATCTGTGCAGGTAAAGTAGATGACGTCATGCCTGTTGTCATGGTTGCGTGGAGAGGCGTTTGTGACTGGCGACACCAAGGACTGGAAAACTGATAATTGTGCATTGTTTTTTTTTTTCTTTCTCCATCATCTTGTGACTATTTTTTTAACGATCGTTCTTACCCAGCTTAATGGATCCCACTGTGCTGGTTGTCTTATTGTATGTGATGATCGTACACGAGCTGGTCTGTGGATGGATGCAGTACAGGAGTGCCAAGCCCTGCCGTCAAGCTGCACCTCGCTCAAGGTGTGTGGACTTTAACACGGCTCTAGCGGTATGTCGTGAAGGGTCGTTAGGGACAGTATTCACAATGACCTCCACTACTGAAATGCTCTCGCGCAGGAAGTGAAATACAAATGAAATTGTTTTCTCTCACACGCACGAGTGGAGTCCGGTTTACACATACTAGTGAAAAGTCATTCCTTGTGTGTGTGTGTGTGTGTGTGTGTGTGTGTGTGTGTGTGTGTGTGTGTGTGTGTGTGTGTGTGTGTGTGTGTGTGTGTGTGTGTGTGTGTGTGTGTGTGTGAGGAAATTATTTCAGTAGTGTGTATGAGAGTGTTTCAGTAGTGTGTGTGAGAGGAAAACATTTCAGTAGTGTGTGTGAGAGGAAAACATTTCAGTAGTGTGTATGAGAGTGTTTCAGTAGTGTATGTGAGAGGAAAACATTTCAGTAGTGTGTATGAGAGTGTTTCAGTAGTGTATGTGAGAGGAAAACATTTCAGTAGTATGTGTGAGAGGAAAACATTTCAGTAGTGTGTATGAGAGTGTTTCAGTAGTGTATGTGAGAGGAAAACATTTCAGTAGTGTGTATGAGAGTGTTTCAGTAGTGTATGTGAGAGGAAAACATTTCAGTAGTGTGTTTGAGAGGAAAACATTTCAGTAGTGTATGAGAGTGTTTCAGTAGTGTGTATGAGAGGAAAACATTTCAGTAGTGTGTGTGAGAGGAAAACATTTCAGTAGTGTGGATGAGAGTGTTTCAGTAGTGTGTGAGAGGAAAACATTTCAGTAGTGTGTATGAGTGTTTCAGTAGTGTGTATGAGAGTGTTTCAGTAGTGTGTGTGAGAGGACAACATTTCAGTAGTGTGAATGAGAGTGTTTCAATAGTGTATGTGAGAGGAAAACATTTCAGTAGTGTGTTTGAGAGGAAAACATTTCAGTAGTGTGTATGAGAGTGTTTCAGTAGTGTGTTTGAGAGGAAAACATTTCAGTAGTGTGTATGAGAGTGTTTCAGTAGTGTGTGTGAGAGGAAAACATTTCAGTAGTGTGTATGAGAGGAAAACATTTCAGTAGTGTGAATAAGAGTTTCAGTAGTGTGTATGAGAGTGTTTCAGTAGTGTGTGTGAGAGGATAACATTTCAGTAGTGTGAATGAGAGTGTTTCAGTAGTGTGTGTGAGAGGAAAACATTTCAGTAGTGTGTGAGAGGAAAACATTTCAGTAGTGTATGTGAGAGGAAAACATTTCAGTAGTGTGTATGAGAGTGTTTCAGTAGTGTATGTGAGAGGAAAACATTTCAGTAGTGTGCATGAGAGTGTTTCAGTAGTGTGTGTGAGAGGAAAACATTTCAGTAGTGTGTTTGAGAGGAAAACATTTCAGTAGAGTGTATGAGAGTGTTTTGGTAGTGTGTGTGAGTGGAAAACATTTCAGTAGTGTGGATGAGAGTGTTTCGGTAGTGTGTGTGTGAGTGGAAAACATTTCAGTAGTTGTGTATGAGAGTGTTTCAGTAGTGTGCCTGAGAGGAAAACATGTCAGTAGTGTGTATGAGAGTGTTTCAGTAGTGTATGTGAGAGGAAAACATTTCAGTAGTGTCTTTGAGAGGAAACCATTTCAATAGTGTGTATGAGAGTGTTTCAGTAGTGTGTATGAGCTTGTTTCAGTAGTATGTGTGAGAGGAAAACATTTCAATAGTGTGTATGAGAGTGTTTCAGTAGTGTGTATGAGCTTGTTTCAGTAGTATGTGTGAGAGGAAAACATTTCAATAGTGTGTATGAGAGTGTTTCAGTAGTGTGTATGAGCTTGTTTCAGTAGTATGTGTGAGAGGAAAACATTTCAGTAGTGTGAATGAGAGTGCTTTAGTAGTATGTATGAGAGGAAAACATTTCAGTAGTGTGCAAGTAAGTGTTGCACTAGTGTATGTGAGAGTGTTTCAGTAGTGGATGTGAGATTGTTTCAGTAGTGTGTGTGAGAGGGTTTCAGTAGTGGATGTGAGATTGTTTCAGTAGTGTGCATGAGAGTGTTTCAGTAGTGTGTGTGAGAGGAAAACATTTCAGTAGTGTGTTTGAGAGGAAAACATTTCAGTACTGTGTATGAGAGTGTTTCAGTAGTGTGTCTGAGTGGAAAACATTTCAGTAGTGTGTATGAGAGTGTTTCAGTAGTATGTCTGAGAGGAAAACATGTCAGTAGTGTGTATGAGAGTGTTTCAGTAGTGTATGTGAGAAGAAAACATTTCAGTAGTGTCTTTGAGAGGAAACCATTTCAATAGTGTGTATGAGAGTGTTTCAGTAGTGTGTATGAGCTTGTTTCAGTAGTATGTGTGAGAGGAAAACATTTCAGTAGTGTGAATGAGAGTGCTTTAGTAGTATGTATGAGAGGAAAACATTTCAGTAGTGTGCAAGTAAGTGTTGCACTAGTGTATGTGAGAGTGTTTCAGTAGTGGATGTGAGATTGTTTCAGTAGTGTACGTGAGAGTGTTTCAGTAGTGTGTATGAGAGTGTTTCAGTAGTGTACGGGAGAGTGTTTCAGTAGTGTGTGTGAGAGTGTTTCAGTAGTGTGTATGAGAGTGTTTCAGTAGTGTATGTGAGAGTGTTTCAGTAGTGGATGTGAGATTGTTTCAGTAGTGTACGTGAGAGTGTTTCAGTAGTGTGTATGAGAGTGTTTCAGTAGTGTACGTGAGAGTGTTTCAGTAGTGTGTGTGAGAGTGTTTCAGTAGTGTGTATGAGAGTGTTTCAGTAGTGTATGTGAGAGTGTTTCAGTAGTGGATGTGAGATTGTTTCAGTAGTGTACGTGAGAGTGTTTCAGTAGTGTGTATGAGAGTGTTTCAGTAGTGTACGTGAGAGTGTTTCAGTAATGTGTATGAGAGAAAAACATTTCAGTAGTGTGTGTGAGAGTGTTTCAGTAGTGTGTATGAGAGAAAAACATTTCAGTAGTGTGTGTGAGAGTGTTTCAGTAGTGTGTGTGAGAGTGTTTCAGTAGTGTGTTTGAGAGTGTTTCAGTAGTGCGTGTGAGAGTGTTTCAGTAGTGCGTGTGAGAGTGTTTCAGTAGTGTGTGTGAGAGTGTTTCAGTAGTGTGTGTGAGAGTGTTTCAGTAGTGTGTTTGAGAGTGTTTCAGTAGTGTGTGTGAGAGTGTTTCAGTAGTGTGTGTGAGAGTGTTTCAGTAGTGTGTGTGAGAGTGTTTCAGTAGTGTGTCTGAGAGTGTTTCAGTAGTGTGTGTGTGAGAGTGTTTCAGTAGTGTGTGTGAGAGTGTTTCAGTAGTGTGTGTGAGAGTGTTTCAGTAGTGTGTTTGAGAGTGTTTCAGTAGTGTGTTTGAGAGTGTTTCAGTTGTGTGCGTGAGAGTGTTTCAGTAGTGTGTGTGAGAGTGTTTCAGTAGTGTGTGTGAGAGTGTTTCAGTAGTGTGTGTGAGAGTGTTTCAGTAGTGTGTGTGAGAGTGTTTCAGTAGTGTGTGTGAGAGTGTTTCAGTAGTGTGTTTGAGAGTGTTTCAGTAGTGTGTTTGAGAGTGTTTCAGTTGTGTATGTGAGAGTGTTTCAGTAGTGTGTGTGAGAGTGTTTCAGTAGTGTGTGTGAGAGTGTTTCAGTAGTGTGCGTGAGAGTGTTTCAGTAGTGTGTGAGAGTGTTTCAGTAGTGTGTGTGAGAGTGTTTCAGTAGTGTGTTTGAGAGTGTTTCAGTAGTGTGTGTGAGAGTGTTTCAGTAGTGTGTGTGAGAGAAAAACATTTCAGTTGTTTATGTGAGAGCATTTCAGTAGTGTATGTGAGAGGTAATTCAGAATAATGTCCCTAACGGCCCCTCATACTATATAATATACTATGCCACTCATACTATATAATATACTATGCCACTCATACTATGTAATATACTATGCCACTCATACTATATAATATACTATGCCACTCATACTATATAATATACTATGCCACTCATACTATATAATATACTATGCCACTCATACTATATAATATACTATGCCACTCATACTATATAATATACTATGCCACTCATACTATATAATATACCATGCCACTCATACTATATAATATACCATGCCCCTCATACTATATAATATACCATGCCACTCATACTATATAATATACCATGCCCCTCATACTATATAATATACCATGCCACTCATACTATATAATATACTATGCCACTCATACTATATAATATACTATGCCACTCATACTATATAATATACTATGCCACTCATACTATATAATATACCATGCCACTCATACTATATAATATACTATGCCACTCATACTATATAATATACTATGCCACTCATACTATATAATATACTATGCCACTCATACTATATAATATACTATGCCCCTCATACTATATAATATACTATGCCACTCATACTATATAATATACTATGCCACTCATACTATATAATATACTATGCCACTCATACTATATAATATACCATGCCACTCATACTATATAATATACCATGCCCCTCATACTATATAATATACCATGCCACTCATACTATATAATATACCATGCCCCTCATACTATATAATATACCATGCCACTCATACTATATAATATACTATGCCACTCATACTATATAATATACTATGCCACTCATACTATATAATATACTATGCCACTCATACTATATAATATACCATGCCACTCATACTATATAATATACTATGCCACTCATACTATATAATATACTATGCCACTCATACTATATAATATACTATGCCACTCATACTATATAATATACTATGCCCCTCATACTATATAATATACTATGCCACTCATACTATATAATATACTATGCCACTCATACTATATAATATACTATGCCACTCATACTATATAATATACCATGCCACTCATACTATATAATATACCATGCCCCTCATACTATATAATATACCATGCCCCTCATACTATATAATATACCATGCCACTCATACTATATAATATACCATGCCCCTCATACTATATAATATACCATGCCACTCATACTATATAATATACTATGCCACTCATACTATATAATATACTATGCCACTCATACTATATAATATACTATGCCACTCATACTATATAATATACTATGCCACTCATACTATATAATATACTATGCCACTCATACTATATAATATACCATGCCCCTCATACTATATAATATACCATGCCCCTCATACTATATAATATACCATGCCACTCATACTATATAATATACCATGCCCCTCATACTATATAATATACCATGCCACTCATACTATATAATATACTATGCCACTCATACTATATAATATACTATGCCACTCATACTATATAATATACTATGCCACTCATACTATATAATATACTATGCCACTCATACTATATAATATACTATGCCACTCATACTATATAATATACTATGCCACTCATACTATATAATATACTATGCCACTCATACTATATAATATACTATGCCACTCATACTATATAATATACTATG
>NC_084751.1:44925425-44945425 GCF_033978785.1 Entelurus aequoreus
TGATAGTAGGCTAATATACAGTACATAATATAGACCAGGGGTCACCAACCTTTTTGAAAGCAAGAGCTACTTCTTGGGTAGTGATTAATGCGAAGGGCTACCAGTTTGATACACACTTCAATAAATTGCCAGAAATAGCCAATTTGCTCAATTTACCTTTAACTCTATGTTATTATTAATAATTAATTATATTTACACTTAATTGAACGGTTTAAAAGAGAAGAAAACACGAAAAAAATGACAATTACATTTTGAAGCATAGTTTATCTTCAATTTCGACTCTTTAAAATTCAAAATTCAACCGAAAAAAAGAAGAGAAAAACTTAAAAAAAGAATTTATGGAACATCATTAGTAATTTTTCCTGATTAAGAATCATTTTAGAATTTTGATGACATGTTTTAAATAGGTTAAAATCCAATCTACACTTTGTTAGAATATATAACAAATTGGACCAAGCTATATTTCTAACAAAGACAAATCATTATTTCTTCTAGATTTTCCAGAACAAAAATTTTAAAAGAAATTCAGAAGACCTTGAAATAAGATTTAAATTTGATTCTACAGATTTTCTAGATTTGCCAGAATATTTTTTTTAAATTTGAATCATAATAAGAAATATTTCACAAATATTCTTCGTCGAAAAAACAGAAGCTAAAATGAAGAATTAAATTAAAATGTATTTATTATTCTTTACATTGAAAAAAATAAATTTACTTGAACATTGATTTAAATTGTCAGGAAAGAAGAGGAAGGAATCTAAAAGGTAAAAAGGTATATGTGTTTAAAAATCCTAAAATCATTTTTAAGGTTGTATTTTTTCTCTAAAATTGTCTTTCTGAAAGTTATAAGAAGCAAAGTAAAAAAAAAAAAAGAATTTATTTAAACAAGTGAAGACCAAGTCTTTAAAATATTTTCTTGGATTTTCAAATTCTATTTGAGTTTTGTCTCTCTTAGAATTAAAAATGTCGGGCAAAGCGAGACCAGCTTGCTAGTAAATAAATACAATTTAAAAAATAGAGGCAGCTCACTGGTAAGTGCTGCTATTTGAGCTATTTTTAGAACAGGCCTGCGGGCTACTCATCTGGTCCTTACGGGCTACCTGGTGCCCGCGGGCACCGCGTTGGTGACCCCTGCTATAGACACTTACATCATGTGTTGACTTCATTATAACTCTTATGTGTGGCTTTTCATTTTTTGTGGCTCCAAACAGATTTTTTTTTTGTATTTTTGGTCCAATATGTCTCTTTCAACACTTTGGGTTGTCCTAAACCTACTAGGGGGATTATCAGGACCACCAGGAATTGGTGAAATTCCGTAAACTGCGCCTTCTTTTTCCGATGTATTGGCTTATGTAAACCTAAACGTTTTTTGTTTTTTTTCCACGACTGCATATGGAAAGCAGTACTGTGATGTTGTCACAAATTGTGATCACTGAGCTGCAAACCTTGGACTCAGCTTAACGAGCCGCTAAATAACCTCACCTCAGCTGAGAGTGTGTAACGTGATCAATCACTTGTTGATTTCGTCGCATGCTCCTTTGAAGTGTGTTCTCTGCATGCATTGCAAACATGCTCCACGTGCCTTATACATACAGGTAAAAGCCAGTAAATTAGAATATTTTGAAAAACTTCATTTATTTCAGTAATTGCATTCAAAAGGTGTAACTTGTACATTATATTTATTCATTGCACACAGACTGATGCATTCAAATGTTTATTTCATTTAATTTTGATGATTTGAAGTGGCAACAAATGAAAATCCAAAATTCCGTGTGTCACAAAATTAGGATATTACTTAAGGCTAATACAAAAAAGGGATTTTTAGAAATGTTGGCCAACTGAAAAGTATGAAAATGAAAAATATGAGCATGTACAATACTCAATACTTGGTTGGAGCTCCTTTTGCCTCAATTACTGCGTGAATGCGGCGTGGCATGGAGTCCATGAGTTTCTGGCACTGCTCAGGTGTTATGAGAGCCCAGGTTGCTCTGATAGTGGCCTTCAACTCTTCTGCGTTTTTGGGTCTGGCATTCTGCATCTTCCTTTTCACAATACCCCACAGATTTTCTATGGGGCTAAGGTCAGGGGAGTTGGCGGGCCAATTTAGAACAGAAATACCATGGTCCGTAAACCAGGCACGGGTAGATTTTGCGCTGTGTGCAGGCGCCAAGTCCTGTTGGAACTTGAAATCTCCATCTCCATAGCGTTGACCCTGGATCTCAGGAAACAGAGTGGACTGACACCAGCAGATGACATGGCACCCCAAACCATCACTGATGGTGGAAACTTTACACTAGACTTGTCCCAGAGTCTGGAGGAAGACAGGAGAGGCACAGGATCCACGTTGCCTGAAGTCTAGTGTAAAGTTTCCACCATCAGTGATGGTTTGGGGTGCCATGTCATCTGCTGGTGTCGGTCCACTCTGTTTCCTGAGATCCAGGGTCAACGCTATGGAGATGGAGATTTCAAGTTCCAACAGGACTTGGCGCCTGCACACAGTGCAAAATCTACCCGTGCCTGGTTTACGGACCATGGTATTTCTGTTCTAAATTGGCCCGCCAACTCCCCTGACCTTAGCCCCATAGAAAATCTGTGGGGTATTGTGAAAAGCAAGATGCAGAATGCCAGACCCAAAAACGCAGAAGAGTTGAAGGCCACTATCAGAGCAACCTGGGCTCTCATAACACCTGAGCAGTGCCAGAAACTCATGGACTCCATGCCACGCCGCATTAACGCAGTAATTGAGGCAAAAGGAGCTCCAACCAAGTATTGAGTATTGTACATGCTCATATTTTTCATTTTCATACTTTTCAGTTGGCCAACATTTCTAAAAATCCCTTTTTTGTATTAGCCTTAAGTAATATTCTAATTTTGTGACACACGGAATTTTGGATTTTCATTTGTTGCCACTTCAAATCATCAAAATGAAATGAAATAAACATTTGAATGCATCAGTCTGTGTGCAATGAATAAATATAATGTACAAGTTACACCTTTTGAATGCAATTACTGAAATAAATCAAGTTTTTCAAAATATTCTAATTTACTGGCTTTTACCTGTATACATATACATACACACACACACACACACCCACACACACGCACACGCACCCACACCCACACCCACACACACACACACACACACACACACAGTATGGAACATCCCAGTCATTTACATTCCGGGTTATATACAGGTTTGGCACAGTCCTGACACGGCGTCGTCTGCAGGCAACGACACTTGACAGTCACCTTGGACAAAGTAAGTGATTGACAGATACATTTAGAATACTGGATGTTGTTTTTAATGCATTTCTAATACTTGAATCCAAAGTAAAGTGCTATTAAGTAACATGTAACAATGAACTAAGAATAAAAACAGCTATCAACTGATTGATCGCCTCAAATCTGGGATGGGGGTTTTCTGGTGCGGTTCTCCAGTGGTTTACTTCTTATAAACATTGATTGATTGATTGATATACATGGGAGAACTTGTAATGTTGCTTTTAATGATGTAATGTCCAATGTGTCCAACCTGTCATGTGGTGTGGCCCAGGGTTCTGTTCTGGTTTTATTTTTGTTGTATCTGATGCCGCTTGGGAGGTTGATTAGTAGTTTTAAGAATGTTTCTTATCATTTCTATGTACAAACCCCGTTTCCATATGAGTTGGGAGATTGTGTTACATGTAAATATAAACGGAGTACAATTATTTGCAAATCATTGCATTCCGTTTATATTTACATCCAAAACGGGGTTTGTAGATGACATTCAACTGTTATGCTCCTTCAAGGATTCAGAGTTTCACTTTTTATCTGAGTTCTTGGAGTGTGTATCCTGTATCAAAAAACTGGTTGTCCTCAAAGTTCAAAACGAAACAGAAACTCTGATAACTGCCTGATCAAGAACTCCCTTGGTGCTCTGGGTGTGTCTGTTAAAAGCAGCCTCAGAAACCATGGGGCTGTGTTGCATCGCTCCAAGTCTTTGGAAGGTCACTGTCGTCTACTGACCAAAAACAGTTTTTATCACCTCAGAAATATTTCTAAAGTGAGAAATGTCATGTCTGTGTGATCATGTTTTTTTAGTTCCTGGTTTCACTTCCTTGTTTTGTTTGGTTTCCATGGTCACCCATTAGTTTTCACCTGTCATGTCACGCACCTGTTGCACGTTTTGAGTCACGCACCTGTTTTCACTGATCATGTCACTATTTAAATCTGTCATTTTCTGTTGGTCTTTCTGGCGACATCACATTCACCTTCTCCGCACACGTCTTTTGTTTCATAGTCAAGTCTTGACAAGAAATTTGTTGTCAAAATTGGATCTGGAACTGATCATTCACACGTCCATTTCGTCTCGCATTGACTATTCTCTCTTCACTCCTTTCAACAAGTCAACGCTGAAGAGACTTCGGACTGTACAAAATGCGGCTGCCAGACTTTTGACCGGTGCACCCAGACCAGTCCATATCACCCCCGTTTTGTCCAGTCTTCATTGGCTTCCAGTTAAATTCCACATTGAGTTTAAGATTTTAGTCTTGACATTCCGTGCGTTGCATGGTGGGGCCCCTCAGTACATCACTGACTTGTTTTGCCCCTACTCTTCAGGGCGCACCCTCGGGTCTTCAAGCCAGGGTCTTCTAAAGATCCCGAAAACTTGTTTTAAAACCCGTGGAGACCTGGCATTCCAGGTTATAGCTCCCAGACTGTGTTGCCCCCGATAAAAAGATCCCCCTGATCAAGAACTCCCTTGGTGCTCTGGGTGTGTCTGTTAAAAGCAGCCTCAAACACCATGGGGCTGTGTTGCATCGGTCCAAGTCTTTGGAAAGTCACTGTCGTCAACTGACCAAAAACAGTTTTTATCATCTCAGAAATATTTCTAAAGTGAGAAATTTGTTGTCAAAATTGGATCTGGAACTGATCATTCACGCGTCCACTTCGTCTCACATTGACTATTGCGATTCTCTCTTCACTCCTTTCAACAAGTCAACGCTAAAGAGACTTCGGACTGTACAAAATGCGGCTGCCAGACTTTTGACCGGTGCACCCAGACCAGTCCATATCACCCCCGTTTTATCCAGTCTTCATTGGCTTCCAGTTAAATTCCACATTGAGTTTAAGATTTTAGTCTTGACATTCCGTGCGTTGCATGGTGGGGCCCCTCAGTACATCACTGACTTGTTTTGCCCCTACACTTCAGGGCGCACCCTCGGGTCTTCAGGCCAGGGTCTTCTAAAGATCCCGAAAACTTGTTTTAAAACCCATGGAGACCTGGCATTCCAGGTTATAGCTCCCAGACTCTGTTGCCCCCCGATAAAAATATCCCCCTGATCAAGAACTCCCTTGGTGCTCTGGGTGTGTCTGTTAAAAGCAGCCTCAGAAACCATGGGGCTGTGTTGCATCGGCCCAAGTCTTTGGAAGGTCACTGTGGTCAACTGACCAAAAACTGTTTTTATCACCTCAGAAATATTTCTAAAGTGAGAAATTTGTTGTCAAAATTGGATCTGGAACTGATCATTCACGCGTCCATTTCGTCTCGCATTGACTATTGCGATTCTCTCTTCACTCCTTTCAACAAGTCAACGCTGAAGAGACTTCGGACTGTACAAAATGCGGCTGCCAGACTTTTGACCGGTGCACCCAGACCAGTCCATATCACCCCCGTTTTATCCAGTCTTCATTTGCTTCCAGTTAAATTCCACATTGAGTTTAAGATTTTAGTCTTGACATTCCGTGCGTTGCATGGTGGGGCCCCTCAGTACATCACTGACTTGTTTTGCCCCTACACTTCAGGGCGCACCCTCGGGTCTTCAGGCCAGGGTCTTCTAAAGATCCCGAAAACTTGTTTTAAAACCCATGGAGACCTGGCATTCCAGGTTATAGCTCCCAGACTCTGTTGCCCCCGATAAAAAGATCCCCCTGGTCAAGAACTCCCTTGGTGCTCTGGGTGTGTCTGTTAAAAGCAGCCTCAGAAACCATGGGGCTGTGTTGCATCGGTCCAAGTCTTTGGAAAGTCACTGTCGTCAACTGACCAAAAACTGTTTTTATCACCTCAGAAATATTTCTAAAGTGAGAAATTTGTTGTCAAAATTGGATCTGGAACTGATCATTCACACATTCATTTCATCTCGCATTGACTATTGTGATTCTCTCTTCACTCCTTTCAACAAGTCAATGCTAAAGAGACTTCAGACGGTACAAAATGCGGCTGCCAGACTTTTGACCGGTGCACTGTTGCGTCGACCAGCTCTTCCTCCCAGGGAATCTAAGTTACTGGTCAATCCCAAATTCTTTCGATGACATATATGCTGAGTAAGAAGGACCATCAAGACAGAATTGGAATATTTTCAAGTTTTACTAAAGCTTTAGGAGGTGAACTTAACCAATACATTCATATCGGCTACTCAAGTTGATCTGACATTCAAACGGAAAAGCCAAATGCTTGCACACAAAGAAATCCCCCCCTCTCTCCCCCTCGCAACACTGATAAGGAAGATTTGGGGGTTTGGTTTCACATTCCTGATGGTTTAAGACACTAAACAGACAATCTGAAGACAAAGAGAGACTGGTAGAATATACAAAGGAAAAGTACTAGCTGCTCTAAACATGGCTATGTAAAAAGAAAGAACTCTTAAACATATATGCATCCTCCACAACACCCAGACCAGTCCATATCACCCAGGTTTGATCCAGTCTTCATTGGCTTCCAGTTAAATTCCGCATTGAGGTTAACATTTTAGTCCTGACATTCCGTGCGTTGCATGGTGGGGCCCCTCAGTACATCACTGACTTGTTATGCCCCTACTCTTCAGGGCGCACCCTCGGGTCTTCAGGCCAGGGTCTTCTAAAGATCCCGAAAACTCGTTTTTAAAACCCGTGGAGACCGGGCATCCCAGGTTATAGCTAGTGTTTAAACTTTTAAGAAAAATTTGGAAACTTCTCTCTTTAGTAAAGCTTTTGGTTAATGCACCTTTTAACTATTATTTTTAATCACATTTTTATGATGTTGCCCCTGTTGTTTTAAATTGAATTGTTGTTGTTTGTTTTCTTTGACCGACAAACACATTAATCGACTGTAATCGACAATTTCCAGTATTCCAAACGAACGCTGTAATATATTTCGCAGTGATCCATAAACTCCTTCAATCCAGGCAAACATGGCATCAGTGTCTGTCAGCTCCCGCTTTAACAAGTCAGTCCGGCAGCATTATATGAGCCTGCCACAGGGGGGCAAATGCCAGGTGACCTATATCTGGATCGACGGCACTGGACAGGTACTTCGCAACAAAACCCGGACCCTGGATACTGAACCCAAAACTCTAGCAGGTGAGTACTCTGTTTTTTCAACATTGTTATGGCAGGGGGGTAATTATAGTGTTTACATGCATCTGAACATGCTGTGCTTAAAGAATCTTTGTGTGTAATATTCTGACTATTAGATATTCCGGAGTGGAACTTTGATGGGTCGAGCACATACCAGTCGGAAGGTTCCAACAGTGACATGTACCTCATACCAGTGCGCATATTCAGGGATCCATTTACCTGTGACCCCAACAAGCTAGTTCTCTGCGAAGTTCTCAAATACAACCGCCTTCCTGCAGGTACGTCGTACATACAGTGGTGGTCAAAAGTGTACATACACTTGTAAAGAACATCATGTCATGGCTGTCTTGAGTTTACAATCATTTCTACAACTCTTATTTGAAAATGTGAGCAAATGTGCTGGGTCAAAAGTATACATACAGCAATGTTAATATTTGCTTACATGTCCCTTGGCAAGTTTACCTGCAATAAGGCGCTTTTGGTAGCCATCCACAAGCAATTGGTGCAGTTACGCTAAATGTGTAGATTTTCTGACATTTAGGGGGCAGTCAGGTACTAGGCCTTTGTCAAGGGCCACCTGGGGTAACAGTAGTAAAGTGGTTAACCTCCTAGTGCCCCAAAACCCCTTAGAGGAGCCTCCACTGCCGGATGCACTTTAACTAGGGAGGACTAGGCGGTGGTTCGCCTGGCCATATGTCCTCGCAACCAGCGGGGACGAGTCAGATGGCGACAACGAGTAGACCGCCGCCACAGCTGGCAAGGCAGGCGCCCACGGAACGTCTTCATCGTCTTCAGCGGGTCTTCCCACGACGCCGCCATCGTCGTCTTAAGCGGGTCTTCCAACGACGCCGCCATCATCGTCTTCGGCGGGTTTTGTCACGACGCCGCCATCATCGTCTCCGGCGGGTCTTCCCACGACGCCGCCATCATCGTCTTCGGCGGGTCTTCCCACGACGCCGCCATCATCGTCTTCAGCGGGTCTTCCCACGACGCCACCATCATCGTCTCCGGCGGGTCTACCCACAACGCCGCCATCATCGTCTCCAGCGGGTCTTCCCACGACGCCGCCATCGTCGTCTTCGGCGGGTCTTCCCACGACGCCGCCATCATCGTCTCCGGCGGGTCTTCCCACGACGCTGCCATCATCGTCTCCGGCGGGTCTTCCCACGACGCCGCCATCATCGTCTTCAGCGGGTCTTCCCACGACGCCGCCATCATCGTCTTCAGCGGGTCTTCCCACGACGCCGCCATCATCGTCTTCAGCGGGTCTTCCCACGACGCCGCCATCATCGTCTCCGGCGGGTCTACCCACGACGCCGCCATCATCGTCTCCAGCGGGTCTTCCCACGACGCCGCCATCATTGTCTCCGGCGGGTCTTCCCACGACGCCGCCATCATCGTCTTCAGCGGGTCTTCCCACAACGCCGCCATCATCGTCTCCGGCGGGTCTACCCACGACGCCGCCATCATCGTCTCCAGCGGGTCTTCCCACGACGCCGCCATCATCGTCTCCGGCGGGTCTTCCCACGACGCCGCCATCATCGTCTTCAGCGGGTCTTCCCACGACGCAGCCATCATCGTCTTCAGCGGATCTTCTCACGACGCCGCCATCATTGTCTCCGGCGGGTCTTCCCACGACGCCGCCATCATCGTCTTCAGCGGGTCTTCCCACGACGCAGCCATAATCGTCTCCAGCGGGTCTACCCACGACGCCGCCATCATCGTCTTCAGCGGGTCTTCCCACGACGCAGCCATCATTGTCTCCAGCGGGTCTTTTCACGACGCCGCCATCATCGTCTTCAGCGGGTCTTCCCACGACGCCGCCATCATCGTCTTCAGCGGGTCTTCCCACGACTTGTTTCTTCAGCATTGTCCACACGTTTAAGTCAGGACTTTGGGAAGGCCATTCTAAAACCTTCATTCTAGCCTGATTTAGCCATTCCTTTACCACTTTTGATGTGTGTTTGACAAAATTGGTGCAGTTCAGCTAAATTTGTTGGTTTTCTGACATGAACTTGTTTTTTCAAGTTTTTTTTCAAGCCCTAACCACCACCCATCAGGAGCAAGGGTGAAGTGTCTTGCTCAAGGACACGACGGATGTGACAACGTTGATAGAAGGTGGGGATTGAACCAGGAACCCTCAGGTTGCTGGCACGGCCACTTCTCCACACGTTTAGGTGAGGACTTTGGGAAGGCCATTCTAGAACCTTAATCCTAGCAATTCCTTTACCACTTTTGACGTGTGTTTGGGGGCATTGTCCCGTTGGAACACCCAACTGCGCCCAAGACCCAACCTTCGGGCTGATGATTTTAGCTTGTCCTGAAGAATTTGGAGGTAATCCTCCTTTTTCATTGTCCCATTTACTCTCTGTAAAGCACCAGTTCCATTGGCAGCAAAACAGGCCCAGAGCATAATACTACCACCACCATGCTTGACGGTAGGCATGGTGTTCCATAATAAATTCATAAAAGAACCAAACTTCATACATTTTTTGAGTTGTTTGTGACCAACAAGTATGTGCTCTAATCACTCTATCACAAAAAAATAAGAGTTGTAGAAATGATTGTAAACTCAAGACAGCCATGACATGATGTTCTTTACAAGTGTATGTACACTTTTGACCACGACTGGTAATTTTTGGGGTGTATTCTCGTGAGTTGGGAAAGTAAACCTGTTTCTGTTTTGTTTAGAAACAAACCATCGAATGAGCTGCAATAAAGTGATGGAGCAAGTCAAAGAGCACCAGATATGGTTTGGCATAGAGCAAGAATACACACTCCTGGGAGTGGATGGACACCCGTTTGGTTGGCCTCAAAGTGGTTTCCCAGCACCCCAAGGTGAGTCAAATCCAGATACCAAGGTATCAAATCCAGATACAAATGGTAACATTTTGAGGTCACCCTATAGCAGGGGCAGGACTATTCACATTTAAATCGATACAGTACCAATTCTGGAATCAATACCAGTAGCAATTTTCCATACTTCTCTGGTAATAAATCTTAATTTGGTTAGGAATAAAATCAAATTTTTTAAATATAATTCAACACTGAGTTTATTATGATGACTTCTGCTGTCCCATGTTTTAATATCTTGATGAGTTGCACTTCTGAGTATCATTTTCAAGTATTATATCGAGCAATATGCATGAAGTTGCGATTCCAAGACACTGGATGTCAGTAGTGTTTAGATTACAGTGCGTTGCCTGGTCAGGAAGTACCGTATTTTCCGGACTATAAGGCGCACCTAGAATCCTTTTTTTTCCTCAAAACTTGACAGTGCGCCTTATAACCCGGTGCGCCTAATGTACGGAGTAATTGAAGCTATTTTATTTGGTACATGGTGAAATGATAAGTGTGACCAGTAGATGGCAGTCACACATAAGAGATTTGTGTAGACTGCAATATGACTCAAGGAATGAACACCAACATTTTAAATGTTCCATTGAAAATATAGAACATTACACACGGCGCTCAAAAATCTATCAAAATGTTTTAGCAGAACTTTGGTAAGCTATGAAGCCACACCGCTTGATGGATTGTACTGTGCTTCAACATAAGAGTATTATTATGGTGTGTGTATAAGGTAAGACATATTATCTGGCGTTTTGTTTCACAATATTATGCAAAAGCAACTTTTCTTACCTTCTGGTACCTGCTGATCTGTATTTGGGATCTGCATAAGTCCTGAAAAATTGCGCGGGTCCGCCTTTGTAGTCCGTAGTCGATAAGCTTCTTCTTTTTGTCTATATTTTTGTTATGGGACATTCATCCTCCACTGTTGCCATTTCTAATATAAAGTAGTGTGAAGTTATTTGATTGATTTAAATAAAGTCTGAATATCATTAAAACAGTTAGCTCCATCTTTTGGCACTTCTTCCACTCCCATCCAACAAAAAAAAAAAATCTATGCAACATTTGGACCAAAAAACCACCATTACATGTTATGTAGACCACAAGGAAGTCTTTTACATTTAGAAAAATAAATAAATATCTTTAATGTCGCCTATAATCCGGTGCGCCCTATGGTCCGGAAAATAAGGACCATAAGTTATAGTTTACAGGCTCATATGTTGATAAAAAATGTCACATGAGCACTGATAAATAGATAAGTAGTATTCCTACATACATTTATCCTTTGGATTTTGAGTTACCCTATTTTCTATTTGCGTTCATCATGATCATAGAAATTTGATATCAAACTAAAGTGTAACAAACATGATGAAACACAGTATGAAGAATAAAAATGCAAAAGCAGTTTGGAGATGGTAATTCGTTCAATAATTGGCATAGTAACAAAACGTACACTTCTCATGTACGTTTTGTTACATTAATGGTGTCGAAATAAAGCCATGGAACTACTAACATTCTGAACAGGCCAGTTGTAATCAGAACACCTTCATGTCGCTTCCCATCATACACAGTGGAGTTTTACAAGCCATTTGATTGGTAAGATCAAAGAAAGCTTTTGTCTGCTCGCCGGAAACTCATTGAAACACAAAGTTTTGTGATAACTTAGATACAATTATTCTGACAAATGACCTTTCGAGCGGCTATGAGGAAACCTTGATTTTAAAAACTCTTCTTGGCTTTTTAAAGGTCCCTACTACTGCGGGGTGGGGGCGGACAAAGCTATTGGACGAGACATCGTGGAGTGTCACTACAAGGCGTGTCTCTACGCAGGGATCGAAATCTTTGGAACTAATGCTGAAGTGATGCCATCCCAAGTAAGCACAGAGAAATACTGTATTGGTTGAGCTTGATGTCGTCATTCAGTCCTTATTACATCTTCTTGTCCTTGTGTTTTTTCCAATACTTGCACGTAGAAACTCTGCTACCACAGTAGATGCACAGGTAGTCTTGAAAAAAAATGGATGGACCCATAAAAATCCCGAAAATACCTACTTTTGATCCTCTAAAACCCTATAATAGTGTATGCCACTCCTGGTTTTCAAAGGCCTTTTAAATGTACTATCACACATTAAGAAATAATCACAGGCATTCTGTACAGACCACAGTATTGTACCGTATTCTTCGGACTATAAGACGCACTTAAAATCCTTTCATTTGATTAAAACTCGACAGTGCGCCTTATAATGTATGGAGTAATTTTGGTTGTGCTTACCGACCTTCAAGCTATTTTATTTGGTACATGCTGAAATGATAAGTGTGACCAGTAGATGGCAGTCACACATAAGAGATAGGTGTAGACTGCAATGTGACTCAAGTAAACAACACCAACATTTTATATGTTCCATTGAGAATATAGAACAGGGGTCACCAACCTTTTTGAAAGCAAGAGCTACTTCTTGGGTAGTGATTAATGCGAAGGGCTACCAGTTTGATACACACTTAAATAAATTGCCAGAAATAGCCAATTTGCTCAATTTACCTTTAACTCTATGTTATTATTAATAATTAATTATTTTTACACTTAATTAATCGGTTTAAAAGAGGAGAAAACACGAAAAAAATGACAATTAATTTTGAAACATAGTTTATCTTCAATTTCGACTCTTTAAAATTCAAAATTCAACCGAAAAAAAGAAGAGAAAAACTAGCTAATTCGAATCTTTTTTGAAAAAATTAAAAAAATAATTTATGGAACATCATTCGTAATTTTTCCTGATTAAGATTAATTTTAGAATTTTGATGACATGTTTTAAAAAGGTTAAAATCCAATCTACACTTTGTTAGAATATATAACAAATTGGACCAAGCTATATTTCTAACAAAGACAAATCATTATTTCTTCTAGATTTTCCAGAACAAAAATTTTAAAAGAAATTCAAAACACTTTGAAATAAGATTTAAATTTGATTCTACAGATTTTCTAGATTTGCCAGAATAATTGTTTTGAATTTGAATCATAATAAGTTTGAAGAAATATTTCACAAATATTCTTCGTCGAAAAAACAGAAACTAAAATGAAGAATTAAATTAAAATGTATTTATTATTCTTTACAATAAAAGCAATAAATTTACTTGAACATTGATTCAAATTGTCAGGAAAGAAGAGGAAGGAATTTAAAAGGTAAAAAGGTATATGTGTTTAAAAATCCTAAAATAATTTTTAACGTTGTATTTTTTCTCTAAAATTGTCTTTCTGAAAGTTATAAGAAGCAAAGTAAAACATTAATGAATTTATTTAAACAAGTGAAGACCAAGTCTTTAAAATATTTTCTTGGATTTTCAAATTCTATTTGAGTTTTGTCTCTCTTAGAATTAAAAATGTCGGGCAAAGCGAGACCAGCTTGCTAGTAAATAAATACAATTTAAAAAATAGAGGCAGCTCACTGGTAAGTGCTGCTATTTGAGCTATTTTTAGAACAGGCCAGCGGGCTACTCATCTGGTCCTTACGGGCTACCTGGTGCCCGCGTGCACCGCGTTGGTGACCCCTGATATAGAACATTACACGCGGTGCTCAAAAATGTATCAAAATGTTTTAGTGCGACTTTGGTAAGCTACGAAGCCGCACCGCTTGATGGATTGTCGGAGCATTACGACTACCATAGTCAGACGTACTGTGCTTCAACATAGGGTATTATTATGGTGTGTGTATACGGGCCGCAAAATGGCACCTATTTGGAGACATTATCTGGCGTTTTGTTTCGCAATATTATGCAAAAGCAACTTTTCTTACCTTCTGGTACCTGCTGAGCTGTATTTGGGATCTGCATAAGTCCTGAAAATTTGCGCGCGTCCGCCTTTGTAGGCGAAGCTTCTTCTTTTTGTCTATCTTCTTGTTATGGGACGTTCATCCTCCGCTGTTGCCATTTCTAATATAAAGCAGTGTAAAGTTCTTACTTATATCTGTCAGTAAAGTCATCATCACGAAAGATTGTACGCCTCCTCTTTTATTTGGACTTTCCCTGATCACATGGCAACAGCTGTTTCTAAGGGAGGGGGGTCATAAACAGCCATCGAATTTGGTTACAGACAGTTCAAAGAAAAGGTCGTAAAACAGTTCAAAGAAGGTGCCTGGAGGGGAGTCAGGTCCTGCTTCCTCTTTGCTTTGTAGATCTCGGGTCAAGACAATATCTTTCTGTGGATTACAATACATCAAAGAAACAGTACACCTTCATGTTGCTTCCCATCCTACACAGTGGAGTTTTACAAGCATTCTTCTTCAAAGACAGCTTTTGTCTGCTCGCCGGGAACTCATTGAATCACAAAGTTTTGTGATAACTTAGATACAATTATTCTGACAGTAACTTTTAGACTTACTAAGGTCTGACATGTTTAGTAACTTTACCAGTGGCAGGAGGTGGCGGTGTGTAACCGGCAACCTGGATGTGACACACTCACAGACTTTCTAATTGGTTAAAACGGTGGAGGGGCGGGGCATCGAAATGAAAACAATAACAATATTTCGGGGCTGTAAATGTAATTTTGAAATGAGCATATCCCGGCTGAACTACTGTTATTAGTTATAGAGGTATTGGAAAAGAATAGGGATGTCCGATAATTTCTTTTTTGCTGATATCCGATATTCCGATATTGTCCAACTCTTAATTACCGATACCGATGTCAACCGATACCGATATATACAGTCGTGGAATTAACACATTATTATGCCTAATTTGGACAACCAGGTATGGTGAAGATAAGGTCCTTTTTTTAAAAAAATCATAAAATAAAATAAGATAAATAAATTAAAAACATTTTCTTAAATAAAAAAGAAAGTAAAACAATATAAAAACAGTAACATAGAAACTAGTAATGAATGAAAATGAGTAGAGATGATATCGGTCTGCCGATGTTATCGGCCGATAAATGCGTTAAAATGTAATATCGGAAATTATCGGTATCGTTTTTTTTATTATCAGTATCGGGTTTTTTATTTTTTATTTTTGCTGCTCCACTAATAGTACTAACCTTTAACAGTTAATTTTACAAATGTTCATTCATTACTAGTTTCTATGTAACTGTTTTTATATTGTTTTACTTTCTTTTTTATTCAAGAAAATGTTTTTAATGTATTTATCTTATTTTATTTGATTCATTTTTTTAAAAAGTACCTTATCTTCACCATACCTGGTTGTCCAAATTAGGCATAATAATGTGTTAATTCCACGACTGTATATATCGGTTGATATCGGTATCGGTTGATATCGGTATCGGTAATTAAAGAGTTGGACAATATCGGCATATCGGATATCGGCAAAAAGCCATTATCGGACATCCCTAAAAATGAGTAAAATGAAGTGTTAAAGGTTAGTATTATTAGTGGAGCAGCAGCACGCACAATCATGTGTGCTTACGGACTGTATCCCTTGCAGACTGTATTGATATATATTGATATATAATGTAGGAAGCAGAATATTAATAACAGAAAGAAACAACCCTTTTGTGTGAATGAGTGTAAATGGGGGAGGGAGGTTTTTTGGGTTGGTGCACTAATTGTAAGTGTATCTTGTGTTTTTTATGTTGATTTAATTTAAAAAAAAATAAAAATAAATTTAAATTAAATTAAAAAAACGATACCGATAATAAAAAAAATTATACCGATAATTTCCGATATTTCATTTTAAAGCATTTATCGGCCGATAATATTATCGGCCATCTCTAGAAAAGAACATGATTTATAAATGCCTTTTGACATACTGTATCAGTGCCATTTAATGATGCCTTGACATGCAATTCTTACATAAGGCTCCTTTTTAAAGCAGAGAAACTGAAAGCATGAATTTGCATACGAGTGCAAGCTAAACCGCGACTAGGCGAGGCTAAACCGGACTGCTTTTCATTGTTTTTGCAATAATGACAACGACGTTCCTTCTATTATATTCAGTGGGAGTTCCAGGTGGGTCCCTGTGAGGGCATTGACATGGGGGATCAACTGTGGGTCGCACGCTTCCTGTTGCACCGCGTGTGCGAAGATTTTGGGGTCGTTGCCACACTGGACCCCAAACCCATGAATGGAAACTGGAGCGGGTCTGGGGCACACACTAACGTCAGCACCAAGCAGACCAGAGAAGAAGGAGGACTGCGGTGAGTAAACAATTCCTCATCAAAGTGTTTAACACTTTTATAATATGTTTTTTCCAAAGGTCTGATGAAAACGATGTTTTTTCCCTTTAAGAAATCATTTTAATTAATCAGTTTTTGGGACCCAAAAATATTAAAACATACAGTTGTGGTCAAAAGTTTACATCCACTTGTATATGTATAGTACTAGTATAGTATCGTGGTACTAATGAATCAAAAACGGTACTATACTCATGTCATTGCTGGTTTACGAGCAGAGGAGCATGTTCGGCAGCGCACGCACACAGAGTACTTACAAGCAGACACAGTGTGTAGACAGAAAAAGGGAGAATGGATGCATTTTGGTGTAAAAAGTAAAGATAAAGGTGAAGTTACAACACTGAAACGCCCTCAGGAAGAGGTGCTTTAAGACATGGTTAGCTAGCTAGCGGCTAACATCCATCCGCAGTGTTTTAGCTACTTCTAAATCACTAATCTTCGCCAAATAAAGTGAGTTTCTTACAAGTATGATTATCACTGCAAGACGAGGACTAGCTAAACATGCTTCACTACGCACCGTAGGAGGATACAATAGCTCACCAATCACAATGTAAACAAACGCCATGGGTGGATCTACACCTGACATCCACTGTAATGATACCAAGTAATCTAGTCGATACTACTATGATTACATCGATATTTTTATCGCCACAAAATCTTTTTTCCTATTTTTTAAATTCATATTATGTTTATAAACTCAGGAAATTCATCCGTGGACACATGAGGACTTTGAACGTGACCAATGTATGATCCTGTAACTACTTGGTATCGGATCGGTACCTAAATGTGTGGTATCATCCAGAACTAATGTAAAGTATCAAAGAAGAGACGAATAAGTGATTATTACATTTTAACAGAAGTGTAGATAAAACATGTTGAAACAGAAAATAAGCAGATATTAACAGGACATCCACTGTAATGATACCAAGTAATCTAGTCGATACTACTATGATTACATCGATATTTTTATCGCCACAAAATCTTTTTTCCTATTTTTAAAATTCATATTATGTTTATAAACTCAGGAAATTCATCCGTGGACACATGAGAACTTTGAATATGACCAATGTATGATCCTGTAACTACTTGGTATCGGATCGGTACCTAAATGTGTGGTATCATCCAAAACTAATGTCAAGTATCAAAGAAGAGACGAATAAGTGATTACTACATTTGAACAGAAGTGTAGATAGAACATGTTGAAACAGAAAATAAGCAGATATTAACAGAAAATTAACAAGTAGATTAATAATCAATTTTTACAGCTTGTCCTTTTTAATGTTGACAAAATAATAGGTGTATAAATGACACAATATGTTACTGCATACGTCAGCAGACTAATTAGGAGTCTTTGTTTGTTTACTTACTACTAAAAGACAAGTTGTCTAGTATGTTCACTATTTTATTTAAGGACTAAATTACAATAATAAACATATGTTTCATGTACCCTAAGATTGTTTTGTTTAAAATAAAGCCAATAATAAAAAAAAATGTTGTAGTCCCCTTTATTTAGAAAAGTTTAGAAAAGTATCGGAATACAGTATTGGAAGGAAGGAAGGAATTGGAGCTCAGCTTAAAGCTGTCATGACGTGGTTTTCGCAGCTTACTACGAGGTTTGTTCTCCCGGGATGCAAACGGACTATTCCGGACAAGGCTTGCAGGTAGGAACATATTTATTCATCTAACTACAAAATAACAGGCAAACAACAAAGGCAAGCGTGCCTATCACATACGCGGAAGCTAAGGCGACAACTTAGCGCAGGAAACATGGAACTATGGACGAGGCACAAACTCTCTAACTGTGGCATGAAATAAAACAAGACTTACGTAGAGGGTTGCGTGAAGCAGACAAATGACGCCAGGCTGGGTGAGGCCAGGGCGTAGACTAGATAGCCCTCTGATTAGTGCCCGGGCAACATGTGAGCGTCCCGAACACTAACCAGAAGCAGGTGAGTGCAATACGTAACCATGGTGACCAGAGGTGGGTAGAATAGCCAGAAATTGTACTCAAGAGTACTTTTACTTTAGAGATGTAGTACTCGAGTAAAAGTAAGGAGTAGTCACCCAAATATTTACTTGAGTAAAAGTAAAAAGTATGTTGTGAAAGAAACTACTCAAGTACTGAGTAACTGATGAGTAACCTGTTCGTTTAATGATGACGGCAACAAATAATGCACACAAACATAAAAATAGCAATGAGCAAATTCAGAGCCAGGAATATCTCTTAAGCAACTAAAACAATAATATATATTAAATAATAATACAGTAACATAAAAAAAATGAAGGCAAATTGAGCCACAATAACTTAACAGCACCATAGGCTCAGTAGGCAGATATTACAAAGGAAAATAACAAGTTAGCCTTTACGCAAACCATAAACTGATAGGTGTGGGCTGCACCTGGGAACACACTGTGCACTTCTGATTGATGTTTCTATGCATGTGTGTGTGTGTGTGTGTGTGTGTGTGTGTGTGTGTGTGTGTGTGTGTGTGTGTGTGTGTGTGTGTGTGTGTGTGTGTGTGTGTGTGTGTGTGTGTGTGTGTGTGTGTGTGTGTGTGTGTGTGTCTGTGTGTGTCTATGAGGCTGCAGTGCGTTAATAAATGTCCCCACACGATGTACATTTGACAGTGATTCATAGCAGGGAAGCTAACGTCAGCCTACGGTGACAGCCAAAATATCTACTAACGTTACTTACCGCCATGTGCTTCCTCAAATTTGATGTTGAGTTCATGTAAGCTTAAGCTTGTTGTTTGCCGCTGAAACTTTATGTGCAGTTAATCATGTGACCGCCTGGCTCTGTTTGATTGGTGAAACGGAGTCAAACGTCACCAGTGACTGCATTTGATTGGTGAAACGGAGTCAAACGTCACCGGTGACGGCATTTGATTGGTGAAACGGCGTCAAACGTCACCAGTGACTGCATTTGATTGGTGAAACGGAGTCAAACGTCACCAGTGACTGCATTTGATTGGTGAAACGGAGTCAAACGTCACCAGTGACTGCATTTGATTGGTGAAACGGCGTCAAACGTCACCAGTGACTGCATTTGATTGGTGAAACGGAGTCAAACGTCACCAGTGACTGCATTTGATTGGTGAAATGGCGTCAAACGCCACCAGTGACTGCATTTGATTGGTGAAACGGAGTCTAACGTCACCAGTGACTGCATTTGATTGGTGAAACGGAGTCAAACGTCACCAGTGACTGCATTTGATTGGTGAAACGGAGTCAAACGTCACCAGTGACTGCATTTGATTGGTGAAACGGAGTCAAACGCCACCAGTGACTGCATTTGATTGGTGAAACGGAGTCTAACGTCACCAGTGACTGCATTTGATTGGTGAAACAGAGTCAAACGTCACCAGTGACTGCATTTGATTGGTGAAACGGAGTCAAACGCCACCAGTGACTGCATTTTATTGGTGAAACGGAGTCTAACGTCACCAGTGACTGCATTTGATTGGTGAAACGGAGTCAAACGTCACCGGTGACGGCATTTGATTGGTGAAACGGAGTCAAACGTCACCAGTGACTGCATTTGATTGGTGAAACGGAGTCAAACGTCACCAGTGACTGCATTTGATTGGTGAAACGGAGTCAAACGTCACCAGTGACCGCATTTGATTGGTGAAACGGAGTCAAACGTCACCGGTGACTG